>NW_026863010.1:0-9559 GCF_026571515.1 Ruditapes philippinarum
GTTGGGAAAAACCATCACTTGTTTCCCATAATGTAAAAAGTGACTGAATGTGAAAACCATCACTTGTTTTCCCAAAAATAATTGAAAGAAAACCCATTGTTTCCAAAAAATGTGAGAACCAGTGAAAAGAATGTGAAAACCATCACTTTTTCCCAATAATGGTGAGAAATGACTAAAAGTGAAAACCATCACTTGTTTTTACCAAAATGTGAAAAGTCGAAATTTAAAAAAACCATCACTTGTTTCCCAAAAAATGTGAGAACAGGCTGAAGGAAAAAACCCTCACTTTTTCCAATAATGTGAAAACAGGACTGAATGGAAAAACCCTCACTTGTTTCCAAAATTGTGGAAAACAGTGACTGAAAATGAAAACCCCTACTTGTTTCCAATAATGTGGAAAAATGGGGCGGGAAAAAAAACATCACTTTTTTCCCAAAATGGAGAACAGTAACTGAAGTAAAACCATCACTTGTTTTCCCATAAAGTGAGAACAGTGAACTGAAGGGGAAAACCCCCACTTGTTTTCCCCTTTTAAAAATTTAAAAAAGTGACGAAGTGAAAAAAATCCCCTTGTTTTCCCAAAATGTGAGAAAAGTACTGAAAGTGAAAAACCATCACTTGTTTTTCCAAAAATGTGAGAAAAGTGACGAAGTGAAAACCACACTTGTTCCCAATAATTTAGAAAGTGACTAAAGTAAAACCATACTTTTTTCCCTAAAGTAAAATTGCCCTAAGTGAAACATACTGAAATGTAAAAAATCACTTGTTTTGCCCTTATGTGAGAACAGTGACTGAAAATGAAAACCATCACTTGTTTTCCCAAAATGTGAACAGTTGTTTAAAAAAAATTTTTAAAAATGTGGCAGTGACTGAAAGTGAAAAACCACATTTTTTTTCCCCCTTTAATGTGGCCCGTGACAATGGGCCTAATTGTTTTCCCCAAAAAATTGGAAAAAAAAAAGATATGTTTCTCAATAATGTGAAAAGTGACTGAATGTGAAAACCATCATTGTTTCCCAATAATGTGAGAACAGTGACTGAAAGTGAAAACCATCACTTGTTTCCCAATAATGTGAGACCCAACAGTGACTGAATGTGAAAAACCATTCACTTGTTTCCCCAATAATATGAGAACAGTGACTGAAATGTGAAAACCATCACTTGTTTCCAGTAAATGTGGACGGAAAAGTTGACTGGGAAAGGTGAAAACCATCACTTTTGTTTTCAATAATGTGAGAACAGTGACTGAAGTGAAAACATCACTTGTTTCCAGTAATGTGAAGAACAGTGAACTGAAAGTAAAAAACCATCACTTGGGTTTCCCAATAATGTGGGAACAGTGACTGAAAGTGAAACCATCATTGTTTCACTCGTTGCCATTTAATATCACATGGCTATTAGTGCTTCCCAATAATGTGAGAACAGTGAACTGAATGTGAAAACCATCACTTGTTTCCCAATAATGTGAGAACAGTGACTGAAAGTGAAAACCATCACTTGTTTCCCAATAATGTGAAACAGTGACTGAAAGTGAAAAACCATCACTTGTTTCCCAATAACTGTGAGAACAGTGACTGAAAATGTAAAACCATCACTTGTTTCCCAGTAAATGAGAACAGTGACTGAATGGAAAACCACACTTGTTTCCAGTAATGTGAGAACAGTGACTGAAAGTGAAAACCATCACTTGTTTCCAATAATGTGCAGCCAGTAATGAATGAGGGGGGGGTGAAAACCATCCACTTTTTCCCCAATAATGTGAGAACAGTGACTGAAAGTGAAAACCATCACGTTTGTTTCCAATAATGTGAGAACAGTGGACTGAATGTGAAAACCATCACTTGTTTTCCCAAATAATGTGAAAGAACAAGTGACTGAATGTGAAAACCATCACTTGTTTCCAAGTAATGTGAGAACATAGTGACTGAAAAGTGAAAACCATCACTTGTTTCCCATAATGTGAGAACAGTGACTGAATGTGTAAAACCATCACTTGTTTCCAAATAATGTGAGAACAAAAAAAGTTGACTGAATGTGAAAAACCATCACTTGTTTCCCAATATGTGAGGAACAGTTGTTTCACTGAATGTGAAAACCATGACTGAAACAAGTAATGTGTAAAAACCCATCAATTGTTTCCAAAAAGTTGAGAACAGTTAATGTGAATAGGTGAAAACCATGCTAGTTTGCTTGCAATAATGTGAGAAAGTGATGAAATGAAAACCATCACTTGTTTCCCAATAATGTGAGAAACAGTGGCTGGAAAGTGAAAAACATCACTGTTTTCCCAGTAATGTGAGAACAGTGACTGAATGTGAAAACCATCACTTGTTTCCAATAATGTGAGAACAGTGACTGAAAGTGAAAACCATCACTTGTTTCACTCGTTGCCAATTTAATATCACATGCTAGTTATTGCTTCCCAATAATGTGAGAACAGTGACTGAATGTGAAAACCATCACTTGTTTCCCAATAATGTGAGAACAGTGACTGAAAGTGAAAACCATCACTTGTTTCCCAATAATGTGAGAACAGTGACTGAATGTGAAAACCATCACTTGTTTCCCAATAATGTGAGAACAGTGACTGAATGTGAAAACCATCACTTGTTTCCCAATAATGTGAGAACAGTGACTGAACCTGTGAAAACCATCACTTGTTTCCCAATAATGTGAGAACAGTGACTGAATGTGAAAACCATCACTTGTTTCCCAATAATGTGAGAACAGTGACTGAATGTGAAAACCATCACTTGTTTCCCAATAATGTGAGAACAGTGACTGAAAGTGAAAACCATCACTTGTTTCCCAATAATGTGAGAACAGTGACTGAATGTGAAAACCATCACTTGTTTCCCAATAATGTGAGAACAGTGACTGAATGTGAAAACCATCACTTGTTTCCCAATAATGTGAGAACAGTGACTGAAAGTGAAAACCATCACTTGTTTCCCAATAATGTGAGAACAGTGACTGAATGTGAAAACCATCACTTGTTTCCCAATAATGTGAGAACAGTGACTGAATGTGAAAACCATCACTTGTTTCCCAGTAATGTGAGAACAGTGACTGAAAGTGAAAACCATCACTTGTTTCCCAATAATGTGAGAACAGTGACTGAATGTGAAAACCATCACTTGTTTCCCAATAATGTGAGAACAGTGACTGAAAGTGAAAACCATCACTTGTTTCCCAATAATGTGAGAACAGTAACTGAAGTGAAAACCATCACTTGTTTCCCAATAATGTGAGAACAGTGACTGAATGTGAAAACCATCACTTGTTTCCCTATAATATGAGAACAGTGACTGAATGTGAAAACCATCACTTGTTTCCCAGTAATGTGAGAACAGTGACTGAAAGTGAAAACCATCACTTGTTTTCCCAATAATGTGAGAAAAGTGACTGAAAGTGAAAACATCACTTGTTTCCCAAGTGAAACCAACTTGTTTCCCAATAATGTGAGAACAGTGACTGAATGTAAAAAAACCATCACTTGTTTTCCCAATAATGTGGGAACAGTGACTGAAAGTGAAAACCATCACTTGTTTCACTCGTTGCCAATTTAATATCACATGCTAGTTAGTGCTTCCCAATAATGTGAGAACAGTGACTGAATGTGAAAACCATCACTTGTTTCCCAATAATGTGAGAACAGTGCCTGAAAGTGAAAAACCATCACTTGTTTCCCAATAATGTGAGAACAGTGACTGAAAGTGAAAACCATCACTTGTTTTCCCCAATAACGTGAGAACAGTGACTGAAAATGAAAACCATCACTTGTTTCCCCAGTAAATGAGAACAGTGACTGAATGTGAAAACCATCACTTGTTTCCCAGTAATGTGAGAACAGTGACTGAAAGTGAAAACCATCACTTGTTTCCCAATAATGTGAGCACAGTAACTGAATGTGAAAACCATCACTTGTTTCCCAATAATGTGAGAACAGTGACTGAATGTGAAAACCATCACTTGTTTCCCAATAATGTGAGAACAGTGACTGAAAGTGAAAACCATCACTTGTTTCCCAATAATGTGAGCACAGTAACTGAATGTACAAAACCATCACTTGTTTCCAAATAATGTGAGAACAGTGACTGAAAGTGAAAACCATCACTTGTTTCCCAGTAATGTGAGAAACAGTGACTGAATGTAAAAACCATCACTTGTTTCCAAATAATGTGAGAACAGTGACTGAAAGTGAAAACCATCACTTGTTTCCCAATAATGTGGGAACAGTGACTGAAAGTGAAAACCATCACTTGTTTCCCAATAATGTGAGAACAGTAACTGAATGTAAAAAAACCATCACTTGTTTCCAAATAATGTGAGAACAGTGACTGAAAGTGAAAACCATCACTTGTTTCCCAGTAATGTGAGAACAGTGACTGAAAGTGAAAACCATCACTTGTTTCCCAATTATGTGAGAACAGTGACTGAAAGTGAAAACCATCACTTGTTTCCCAGTAATGTGAGAACAGTGACTGAATGTGAAAACCATCACTTGTTTCCCAATAATGTGAGAACAGTTGTTTCACAATAATGTGAGAACAGTGACTGAATGTGAAAACCATCACTTGTTTCCCAATAATGTGAGAACAGTGACTGAAAGTGAAAACCATCACTTGTTTCCCAGTAATGTGAGAACAGTTGTTTCACAATAATGTGAGAACAGTGACGGAATGTGAAAACCATCACTTGTTTCCCAATAATGTGAGAACAGTGACTGAAAGTGAAAACCATCACTTGTTTCCCAATAATGTGAGAACAGTAACTGAATGTAAAAAACCATCACTTGTTTCCAAATAATGTGAGAACAGTGACTGAAAGTGAAAACCATCACTTGTTTCCCAGTAATGTGAGAACAGTGACTGAATGTGAAAACCATCACTTGTTTCCAAATAATGTGAGAACAGTGACTGAAAGTGAAAACCATCACTTGTTTCCCAATAATGTGAGAACAGTGACTGAAAGTGAAAACCATCACTTGTTTCCCAATAATGTGAGAACAGTGACTGAATGTGAAAACCATCACTTGTTTCCCAATAATGTGAGAACAGTGACTGAAAGTGAAAACCATCACTTGTTTCCCAGTAATGTGAGAACAGTGACTGAAAGTGAAAACCATCACTTGTTTCCCAATAATTTGAGAACAGTGACTGAATGTAAAAAACCATCACTTTTTTCTCAATAATGTGAGAACAGTGACTGAATGTAAAAAAACATCACTTGTTTCCCAATAATGTGAGACCCAATAGAACCATAGCCTTCAAACTTTATAGGATCATCTGGTCATTGAGTAAAACACCCTTATTGTTTGTTTCTTTGCATTAATATTTTAAGTCCAAGGCAATAGTGACCTTGACTTTAAAAACCGTTTCAAAGTAGAGAACCAACCCATAGTCTTCTTGCTATAAATAATAATCATTCTCATTGATTAGAAAAGCCCTGTTGTTTGACACAGGTGTATTATGGCCAAGTCACAACCACGCTGAATGTTTTAACTGTATGTGTACATATATGAAGTTATCTAAGGAAGAAATGCTCAATGATGTGCTGTTGTAATTACTATATATATCAGTAAAATTAGTAGTTAGTTGCCTGTTCACATTTAAACTACACGTATTAACAAGACAGACGTTAAACTTTCCTTTCAATCACTATGAACCTGGCTGTGAGAAATGTAGGGACCTTTTTTTATTTCGTGAAAACTTGTTATTTAGTTGAGAAACCTGACAATAGTATTTACTATTATAACTACATATATTAATAAACAAATAGTCCACTGTGTAAGGTTAATAAAAAAGTTGCCTTCAAGCTAAGTTAATATCACATGCTAGTACTTACTAAGTAGTAACTTCACATATCTCAATCTGATTAGGTATCGATAATTGACAGGTTACGCGAATAGCAGATAAAAACGGTAAAAGTACCGTTTTAAAACGTTAAAAAACACATTTTTGAACTAACTGATTCCAAAATTAAATCACGAATGTGTTCATAAAAGGTTGATAAATCTATCAAGCAAAAAATCTCATTTTAGGTATTTTCAGTGATAATTGACTCACTCCGTTGTTACCTTAATGCATAAGATTTAAATAAATAACAATTGTTACTAAAGTAAGTTGGTGTAAATGACATTTATGGTAGTACCACGGAAAGTGTTTGTTGTCACCTTAAGGAACATTAATGTCCCTCAAATATGGCTAGCCCAGTCGAAACCATGTCATGCAGAAAATGTCTTCAGTATACTAGTTGCCCCGTACAACACTACATCAACACATCATCAAATTACTTACATCGAACTTGATTGAGAGAACTTGACTGTTGGCACCACATAATCGACAAAATCTCATGCAACATTTTACAGCTTTAACAGGACAATTATGTCAATATGATAAAATCTGGTTTTGTTGTCATTAGTAATGATGTTACACAGTATCACATGACCCATACAATAGCATTTTTATTTAAGGAAAATCATGCAGATTAAGTGTAATGTCAAATTCAGTTGCCAGACAAAAACGTATAGAATGCCAATAAATTCCAGTTGAAAAGTACACACTCTTGTGGACCGCAAGGTCTTAAAATGTAAATATGTGATCTTAGAAATAGATAATAGTGTTTCACTAGGTCAAAGGCAAAACATGAACAAGCAAATGAAAGTAATAGCCGTTGGATATTAGATAAAAGTCGCATCTGTGCGCATGAATTTTAACTAATTTCAGTTTCCGTTAAAAGTGTATTTAAATATGAATAAATTGCTGTTATTTCCTGGATTTTCAGTAACTTTCGTCTGTATTTACAATAGTTGCAATAATTTGTACTAAATTGATACAAAAATATTTCTGAAATGGATGAAAACTTTGTATATAAACAAAAATGTATTTTTTCAAGGGGTGTAAAGATAATTATGGATGGCACGTACTGTATACTGTAACACGTCCAGCAAGGTGAAGCACATGATGGCACACCCCGTCCAGTCTTGTCTCAAATATGATCTCAAGTCAAGTCTGATCAAATAGATCTCATGCCCATGCACATTATGCCACCCTGAGTCTAGTCACGTACAAGATAACATGTAAGGATTGTCAATCACATATTCATTGAATATACGATGTATTGCATGACAATGTAGTACCCGTGACAGCCATAGTTACTCCCCTTTTTTAATTGAACGCCTCGAAACAGAAATGTAAAAACAAGCGACAATCAACGGTTGGCCAGGTTGAGGTAAAAATTAATTCGTGCAAGATCGACAGGTAATAAATTCTTTTATCTTAAACATTTAAATGCAATAATATTCTAACTTTTCACATTTTTTTAAAAGTTTAAACTTTTAATGAATGTGATGTAAGTAAAAAAACATTTTGCTAAATATAGAATCTTGATCTTCACTACTTCAGTGTATTATATTTCAAACATAATTTATATTGGTAAATTCACACAAGCATGATTAAACGTTGATTTGTACATTTTAGTTGACATGCTGCGGTGATTTATATACTGTACTGTGTACATTTATCGTTTCTAACATATAAAAAACTGTTGCTATTTCTAACTGAAATCAATGAGAAAGTTGATCCAGGAAAATACATGTATATAATGACTACAACCAGGTGACATTATTTCTGAAGTGAACGTTATCGTGTGTATACAGTAGATCTTCACATTGTTAATGTAAAATTATAAGAGCCTTTAACTTGATTTTTATAAAGCTCTAGGTACTACGTTTTTTACAATATACCGGCCACATG
Source organism: Ruditapes philippinarum (assembly GCF_026571515.1). NCBI lineage: Eukaryota > Metazoa > Mollusca > Bivalvia > Venerida > Veneridae > Ruditapes > Ruditapes philippinarum. Next base: position 7,758 of record NW_026863010.1, read on the forward strand.
TGAATGTGATTGCAATCGACGTTCTTTACAAAAGTGAAGAAAAAAAATGAAACCGAATTTAAATTTTCTTCCGTTGATATATTTCTTAAATTTAAAACAAACAGAACTTATCTCTATCAAAGTTATAATAATAAATAATACTGACGATTTTTAATGTTTATCACCCGATAATAGCGGCATTCTTTTGATTACATACCGTTTTAATATTGTTTTGATTGATTTATAAAATACTTTCGTGATTTACTACTTAAGATTCTAGCTGCCCCACGTGCACAATTTCAGACATGCTAAGATCTTGAGCCGTACCTTAAATAATCATACAGCTTCCTTATTTTAAAGAGTTTTACTTTCCTGGGTGTCTTTGACCCACATGGGTATGCAAGCAAAGTAAGCGACCTTGTTACCGTTAAAGTTCCTGTATGTTGTAATTAAGGTTGTTACCACACTTAAGTGAAATGTTATAGATGTATATAATTTCAAGCATCGAAGAAAATGTAAAATATGTACTGCAAATATTTCAATTTGTGCACATTATAATTATATGTAATCATTAAAATATATGCATTAATTTCTTATTGCAAAATTTGACTAAGACTTTATAAAGATAAATTTCTAATTACCTCCATTTATTAACATGAAAATGTAAATTCGTTAATATCTTTACAAATAAAGTTTTTTGGAACTTAAAATATTGATAAATCTTCATTTTGAGCATTTTATTTATGATATAAAACCATAAGAAAATTGTGTTACAGGATCTTTAAACGGTTATATATTTTGTCCGGAATCCAATTTTTAAATATATTCATACGATTTCAAATAGAGAAAATACGAATCCCTAAAGAAAGCCCAACACGTCACAATTAAAAATGTTGCAGGCTCGGTTTGATTGAGCCTGTTCATGGACGGTACTATCAAGCCCCCTAGCACCGACTTAAGCAGAATTCAACATTTAATATGAACTGGTACAATTTTGAAACATTCGCAGATGTGTTCATATGGCGGTTATCAAAGACAAGTCAAAACGTTGCGTTTACATATTATGTTATTATTTGTCCTTAACCAGTGTGGGTTTTAATTCCTACATGATCGTTTGAATAAGTTATCCGGATAGCTCACGGAAAGCCTTACGGTCTTTATCATATACCTATGCATATATTTTTACATCTTTCCTGCTGTATTACATCACGGATTTATATTACATATAAATCCGTGATTACATGCACAAATACACCCCAATTTCGTTACTAGCACAACGGATCACAATTGGCGCTTACACGCGCATTTTAAAACATTAGCCTAGTAAAATCCACCTTGGTCAAAGACAGGTTCAAGATCAAGATGCTGCTATAACTTTATTTAGCTTGAAAGTTGACATTTAAACTTTTTAAAACATTTTCATTTAATTTCAGAAATTGCACAATCAACACAACAACAAATGGGATTTGCAAATTTTGTATCGGGCTGGAGATGGTTTATTTTAATATTTATATTTGATGTGTTATCATCTGCAGTTGCACTGCCAAAATTGATACTAATTTCCATGGACGGATTCAGATATGATTATTTAAACTTGATACCAGAGGAAGGAACCGAACATTTTCAGTTTATGATAAAAAACGGTGTTAAAGCTAAATATGTCATGAACGTTTTTCCTTCGGTCACTTACGCAAACCATTACTCAATATTAACTGGATTGTACCCTGAAAGCCACGGAATTGTTCATAATTTATTCTATGACTCTATATGGAACGAATATTTTGCATTAACCAACAGGCGAGACAACATTGATCCGTTTTGTA
>NW_026863011.1:0-9086 GCF_026571515.1 Ruditapes philippinarum
GGGTTTTTTGAAGCCGTTTTGTATTAGTCTCGTGAGAAGATAAAGTAATATCTAACATTATAGGATGATGAACAGAAACATTTCCGTTGGAATGAATCTTAGAGGTCTGTCATACTGGTCACCGGAACTGAAGTTTGTTGACGTTACAAAACAGGATATGTTGCCTGCTTTTTAAATTTGTCTTTTGACGTCTTATCTGTGATACGCAGGCTTCATAACCTCTGATCCCCTTTCAAAATTCCATTTTATTTAGTTCCGCCCATTGTTTTCTCGTTTAGGGCACACGCTTTTTATTACCTGGGGACCATACGCCGCTTTTCATGGAATGGCACGGAAGTGTCACATTGAAGGTTCCATGATAACCACCGTATGAACACATCTGCGGATGTTTATAAATTCAAAATTTTACTATTTCATGTTTAAATGTTGAATTCTGCTTAAGCCGGTGCTAGGGGGCGTGGACGGTAACTTGCACTTTCCAGTACCGTCCATGAACAGGCTCAATCAAACCGAGCCTGCAACATTTTCAATTTTGCCGTGTTGGGCTTTCTTTAGGGATTCTGTATTTATCTATTTCAGGAATGGGTAACACAACATCACACCACGCATCAATGGGACACGCACGAGCATGACACAATCACGTGGCGTGACGACGGATATCCGGCCAGTCTACCAAGTATTTTCATTTCATTACGTCAATTATACAATTATATTATGTATTAGTCATGTCATTTGAAGGGGCGTCCGTGGCCGAGTGGTTAAGGTCGTTGAATTCAAACCACTTGCCCCTCACCTCTGTGGGTTCGAATCCCGACAGGGACTTTGGATTATTTCATGTGAGGAAGCTATCCAGCTAGCTTACGGAACGTCTGTGGTTCTACTCGGGTACCCGTTCGTGCCTGAAATAATGCACAGAAGGGCACCTGAGGTCTTCCTCCACCAGTAAAGCTGGATATGACCTACACTGTGTCGATGTGACGTAAAACCCAAAACAAACAAACAAAATGTGATTTGAGAGTTCGCCTTTTTAAGTAACCAGTTCGGGTGATTACTTAACATTTGTTGATGGTAACATTGGGTAACCGCCTATAGCTTTTGCTATTTTTTCGTTTTATCTTTCAATATTTAAATAATAAACATAACAAATTTCCAAGTAATATTTGGCAATTCCAATGGCATATAAAACTTTTCATTGTTGCAATTTTGCTTCTTTCATTATGCTTGCAGAAAAAAAAGTACAAGAGCAACATTTGAACACAACCGTTAGCTAATAATATTCCTAATATGATTAATTTGAAGCTTTATTCTTTTTTAGAGAAAATTTGTCTTACAGATAAACATTTTGCCTATATAATTTATATGCATTTTCCATTAAGACTTTTTGTCATTGCTATGTGTATGTTTTTTTTTTGAAAAAATAACAGAAACTTTCTGTTACAATCAAACAATATCGTTTTTACCTAACAGATGATATGTTAGTTGGAAAATTAGTTCTTCGAGCAAGCGCAGGAATACACGGTCCGCAGGGGAACTTTACACTGCTGTATGACGGAGATGGAGAGATAGCATTTAGTCTCGTCAGACCGGTTATCCATTATAACGGGAAAGGTTCATACATGCTTGTATATTTTTATGTTTTTAAAAAAGTCATAAGTTAGTCAAACAAATGGAAATTAAATCGATTGAAGTGAGTGTTTGCTACAAACACGTGTTTGTAGAACAATCATTATACCTCCATATCGTAACATAGCTCGGAACTTAAACCACTCAAGTACTAGAACACCCTTTAACCCTAAAAAGTGCATGTAAAATATGGCCATACAATTTAGACAAAGTACCGAATGCCCTGTAATATTTACTCACGACAACAGATCAAATATGAGGAATTCCGTTTGATTTCTGTGAAAATAATTTCATTACCATGTACGTACCACTGATGCATTTGACAATGTACGTTACTTTGCATTGAAGTATCAGTATTTCGTAACAAAAGACATTTATTTACATCTTAAAATATTTGCAATAGTTATAAAGATCATGACAATAAGTTAAGTTTCTTGTTATTTACTTATAGGAAGGATGGTTGTTGAGTTACATCAAAGCAGTGGCGGTTTCTTTATAAGAATAATGAGAACAAGTAGCGCAAATCCTATACATAACATCCGGCTGATATTGCCTGGATTTGAAGATCGCCATGAGTTGTTCCCCTTTTACCCGCCATTTTTGAACAGCATTAAGCGTTACTCAGAGCTTAGATTTATGGACATGTTACATACAAACGGACACACAGAATGTTTTTGTTGTTGTTGTTGTTGTGGTTGTGGTGGTGAAAAACAAATTACTTCTATCGTTAGCTTTTTTTTAAAATATTCAAAAAGTAATTTCATAGGATATATTCGTCTATTATAACGGATTAGATATAAACAACACTATATATGTCACATATGGTTTAGGACAATTGGTATTTAACTTTGTTTCTAATGTATAATCACACTGATAGTTGAGAGCCAGGTTCAAATTTAACTATCCAATTCTATACTTAGTCTATAATATTCAAACGAGGTCTAAATGCTTTTTTCCGAATAAGTTAATTAACTAACATTTCGTCGCTTAAAAAACGTTTTGTTCTAAGTGCCAATTTGTTGTTTTTGAGAAAAAAGCATGTAAAGGTTTAGTATTGCATAACTTTTTTATTTATTGTCGGATTTTGAAAATTTGAAAACTACTAAACGTGGAGTCGGGAGAACAACTAAATAACGTTAAAGATATGTGGATTTTAATATTTCCTTGCTTAAAAACCTAAAAAAACATTTGGAGATAGAACAGTTCTTGTAACTTTTTTTCAAAAATTGTTAAAATCAGAGTGTTCAATGTGACTTACAACATTATGTCTTTTACGTTGAATTGATTTATATAATATAAAACAGTATGTTTTATCTTTAAAACGCTGCCAAAAATGCTCTCGGCTAATTATCCCTTGATTAGTTGACTTTGACACTACACTATTTCTTAGACCATATGTATCTAACTACATGAACTATGACATTCGAAATCTTATTAAAATCCTTAAATCCATTACATTATTAAATGACATTTAAACAAATAGTTAAAATAAATAAAGATAAAATACCCACATCAAATTTTGTAGACATTTTATCTACATTTTGTATTTTTATAACTTTGGCCACATTCAAAGTGATTCAATGTCTGGACGAAAGAAAGTTACAGCCGCAAACGGGAAAAGAAAACTTTCAAATTTTCTAGAATGCTGGGAAAATCTTTCAAGATTTTTTTTATGAAAATTCAAAAGATAGTCAAATTCAAATTCCTTCCAAAAGTATGAAATAGTAGTAATTATTTTGTTATGCGCTTTACAGGTTCTGTGTGTTGGTAATAAGTTCTTATAATTGAAGGTAGGTAAAAAATGTTTCTATAACTTAAATAGGCAATTAGAAAAGAACTTAAAGGTGGAGCAGGCATGACTTATATTTGAAAAATGTCATATTTAAAGATTGTTTGTGTACAAAAAACATTACAAACATAATGCTATATAAATATTCATTAAGAAATTCAAAGTCAAATTACAAGACAAACAAAATATACGTATAAGAATATTTTTCTTCCTTCTGTCTTTGGTATAAAATGTGTTTACTTCAAAGCAATCTATTAGTTATATTACATTAAGGCATTCGAAAACATATATTATATGTAAACGTATTATATCTATAAATTTTCTTAAAGGCCTTTTTTGCCCCAGAAATGCTTTTATCTTAATCTCTCAAAAGCCTGATATTTGGAGTTCTGTTATAGTTTCCAAAATATTCAACATTGGTCAGTAACCTAAACCATCTTATGCTTTTGTTTCAAATTGGCAATGAGTACGGTCAATTTTTTTAAACTCATATGTGTCTATTATAAAGATAAATAATTGGTTTCTGGGACAGAATGTACCTTACGTTAAAGAAACTTTAAAACATATAACAAGTTTTCTTTTTTACGAATTTGTTTGATGAAATTGTATGATCACAGTTGTTTCTATCCGAAAATACACATCCGAAATTACTTTCAAATCATGATCAGTTTTGCTTGCTATTTAATCACATGCAGTAAATTTACAGGACTTAATACTAAAATGTCAATGATTGGAGGGAATAAATGAATACATAATATCATTCAATACTTATATTTAGTATTTATATATTAAATAAACAACAAACCATCTAACTCAAAATGTTTCGTACAACATGGCGGGTGTCCTGCTATCACGTGATTTGATGCTATGTTTTGATACGATAATTTTGGATTTAGAACAGTATGTTGCATATATCCCATAGATGATGTGACATTTATCGGTGATATGATTAGTCCAGTAAGTTAGGACAGTCTATTTATCAAGACATAGTTAATTTGTGGAGATAGAACAGGATGGTTTCGTTGTAATTTATTTATGAAGCTCTAAAGCACTAATATAACATATCAAGGAGATAGAACAGTCCATTACGGACACAATTGTGTATTTAACTTGTTTTTGGAAAGAATGGAGATAGAACAATACAGTTTTCAAGCGACGATTTATTAAACTTTTGAAAATATATTTGTAGTTCAGATGTATCTAAACTTTGAATTTGCAATGCAAAAAAATAAAAGAATATCCTATTTTATGAAGTCACGCAATTCTATTCCGCAACGCTCATGCTATGTGTTATTGCAATATATTATGACAATTTATAGGTTATATAAATAGAAATATGTGTTAAAGGCAAGATAGCATCAGTTAAATGGTACATTTGTTATGTTTACCTATTAAAAACCCTATTCCTTTTATAGTTATTAGCACAAGTCGGGGTGTGAAAGTGGTACTTCACAGGTTTGTGTTTTTCAGCCGGAACCAACGACGTGGAAGACAAGGAGAATGCCAGAGTTTCACACACAAACCGGTTCCGCAGGTTGTGCTATAGAGTACTTATTACATCTTACAAATATCATTGGATCTGATCCATGGTTCAATCAACCGCATGCCGCCGATGACGACTATATCAAACAATTTGCAAACATGTCAAAAACAACCCTAAGACCAGATGTCAAGGTAAAAATTAAATATCATTCACTCTTATGCTACCTATTTTATAATATCGATGCATGACTATCAAACGACGTGCGTCAAGTACGAATTTGTTACTGCTGATGCTGTTGTTGATGTTTTTGTTGTTGTTTAAACTATTTTAAACACATAGCACTTCATTTGAGTCCTCAATTAAGTTAAACAGAAAGTAATTATTCTTTTTGATGTTCGTCAAACGCAAATTATTCTATCATCATTATATGAATCTTCTATCTTAGCAATATTCACTATCAATTTAAAAGTTGCATCAATTGCATATATGTTGAGTTATACTTTGACCTTGTAACTGATAGTTTTGAAGATTAAACTTGCCTTTATTTCTTTCTCTGTTGTTTTTAACTTAAAACTTTTCGAGCATTTTATTATAAAAACGCCTATAAAACTTCATATAAGCACTCATCATATTCATCACTGCACTTACTTTTACTCCAAGTTTGCTGTTATTAACATTCTTAGGAAACAAAATTGAAACGGTTTCGTTTTATTTCAATCAAGACACTTTATCCAGAAGATAATTTTCGGAACAAATACATGAATATTTTATGAAATTCACATTTATTTTCATTTAGATAGCATATTAGCGATTGATATAACATTTCTATCGAATATATAAAAATAAGAAAAACCGTTCAATAGACACGGAAAATAACGTTTAAGTACATAAATTAGTCATTCGTTATGCACATGCAACACGGATAGTACAAGGTGTTTAATACAAAATGGATCACTGTATTTCTTCAGTCGAAAATAGTTCTATTTTCTCAACATTTATACCTATATAGGTATATAATTATAAATTATATTTTCTGCCTTGTAAAAGACATGACCTCAAATTGTATAATATTTTTTCAGGTTTATTTCGAATATTCTAATGAAGTATGGAACGGCATATTCCGGCAAGCTTAGTATAGCCAAGAACAAGGAATGAGCCTCGGTCTGGATACAACCAGTTGGAAAGCTGGATTAAAATACTACAACAAACGTTCAACCGAGATTGCAATTCTATGGAAATCTGTAAGTTACAGTGCATACAAAATCTAGCTGAAAAACAAACAAGTAATAAGCAAGAAAGATAAAGTAGACGAGTAGAACAAAGGTATGATGTGCTTTATATATTTCGGTCAGAACAAAAAAATGGTGTCAGAAATAAAGTGGACCTACAAACAGAATGACATCATACAAAGTGTAAGGAGAAAATAACAAGAAACATCAGAAACATAGTTCGGACATAGCAAACAAGTGACGCCAAACACATAGTATTGGACATAATAACGAATGACGTCATTTATATAATTGAACTACAGACAGAACAAATTAATCAATAAATTGTTTTCACGCCATTATTTTGAATCTATATAATTCTACTGCAGGTTCATCTTTGTTAAGTTAGTAAAGTGAAATTGATAACATAATAGATGAATAAGTAATAATGCCAATACATTTTCAATTTTTTGTCTTGACAGGAAACAGTGATTAAAAAGTAACGATAACAAAAATAAATTTTATATGGAAAATTTAGGTATATGGGAGCGATTCTGAGAAGATGATACCAGTTTGGGCATGGCAGACTGGGTACCATGACTATACGAGACAAGCTATGGTGGATTTAGGGGCCAGAACTACTAATTTTAAAGGTCTTGCTGTAACTGGTTATTTTTACTGTGATTATGTCACTAGTCAGTCTAAACACGTGAGTTTTTTGTTCCATTTATATCACGATGTTTTAACGATACTGAACGCTTGGACATCATTCATGTATTAATATATATTGCGGTGGCAATTTGAAATAATTCGTCATTTCTGGATATCAAATATTTTATATGAATTTAAAGCTGCTCGAATGGACAAGAACAGATTTGTCATTTGGCTGTATGTTAATGCATTTTTATATTGTAGGGGAAAAACAAACACTTTGATAATTTATATATTTTGGCATATCAAATGACATTTTAACTTATCAGTTACTGTATATACCAGGATATTACGCAGTTATCTATGGCGGACATCCGGGATCTTTGCAAAAAAGATCTACCAAAAAGTATTGATGATTTCAACTACTACATGAACATGTCAAAGGTAAGTCAAGAGTACTTAGCTTGCAATTCTTCTATGTCAATCCTTTACCAAGTCAATATGTTCTTTTATAAAAAAAAACCAGCATGTAATGATTTCTTTTATTTTCTTCGTGGTGATTGTGTAGTCTATAATGTATAGGAAATGCGTATTTTGAAATTATAATTATCAACTTCACAAAGTTTAAAACTCCAACGTTTCGAGGGGATAAACCCCTCTTTATCAAGGAGTTTCTGTTTCTGATACAAAACATAGTGTAAGACAAGAAGGTAAAAATGTGATTTATGACAATAACCAGATTCTCCTTGATAAAGAGGGGTTTATCCCCTCAAAACGTTAGAGGTTTAATCTTTGTGAAGTTGATTATTATTATTTACATGTTTCCAGAATGATTGTATTTTGGAAGGGTTTATATCATTGGTGCCATACTTTTTTCTTTGCTGTATTTTATTTGTCGATTGTAGCATTCTGGTCCTTGTTGTCATATTTTGGCACCTTGAACACTCCCATGAAATACAAAATGCAAGTGACAGTTTACATCTTTAACTATCTTGAAATGTTCAAATTACTCATTTGTTCATTAAATAACCATGAAACATCAAGTTGTAGATCTAAAACATCAATCGCAACTGCTCATCTTTTTTCTGTCATTCTTCAGATAAGGTCTTACATTAGTTTGGTCAGAATACAAAAAAAAACCGGTTAAACTGCTAAAGGCTATAAGTATTTGCTCTTAAGATTTGCTCATAAGATGCTCAACTTTTTTATCGTGTGATAGTCAATTTATTTCATTGTAATTCAGATAGGATAAAGTAAAACGCATTTCCTCTGTGGCTATAATTATTTTTCTTTCTTTTTTTCGAAAAAAGACAATTTAAATGACTTAGCTGTTACAGATCTCAGATTTGACACATCGTATGTCAAGTAGCATTCTAGAATCGGTACTGATTGTTGAGCATTTTTTTATTAAATACACGTTTTTTCCGTTCGCATGTATACATCAAAGGTCACGGGCTAGAATCAACCTTTAATTTTTGTTACCGATGTGACTAACGGTAATCGGCGAGGTGTTCCGAATGATGAATTAAATCTCGACATATTGTTCCGAATGAATCATCTTCAAGAATAAAAATTACAACTTTACCCCCATTGATAATAGAACAGCATGAGAGAAACGTGATATTCTTGGCTCCTGTCCTTGTTGACATAAGGTCTAGAGGATTTCGACAGTTCGTTAAATCAAATTTGTGCAAACCATGATTACATTTTCGTTAAATGAAGCTAGCATATGATATGCATATGATATATATTGGAAATTGTGGCGTTCATTGTATCTACTTTTCTACTCAATTTGTTATAATAATTCAAAAAAAGATAAGAAGGAGTTTCTTGTATTAATTTCTATAGGCAAACAATTTAAAGTTATTGATGTACGAAGGAGGGCCTCACTTAGAGAGTTCACGAAATAATAACGCCACTGACTATGCTATAGCTTTCAACAGACACGATCTGGCAGGGGACGCCACTCTAGATGTTCTTGAAGCTTGGTATGGTGTTGTGGTGTCAGACCAGTATAACAAACATTCGGGTATTTACATGTATTGTTTCTCTCATTTTGTACTCTATTCCAGATTTGTTTGCGATCATAATTAACATAATACTTTTGTATTACACATTCTTTTTTCATTGACCCTCCACCGTTGTCGTATAACGGAGGAAGAACTCTCGGATGTTACATACTTTTAATATACAAAATACAAACACACAAGTGAACGAGTGGAATACCAAAGTCGAACTCTCCCCTTTGACATTTGAGAATAGTATATATAATATCAACCTGTCCTAAGGACATTTTATAATGTATATAAATACACACGTTTTAGAGTTACAT
>NW_026863012.1:0-21515 GCF_026571515.1 Ruditapes philippinarum
GTAACCAAAGCAAACGCTCTTAGTAGTCTGTTTCCAGTCTGAATAATGGTTGATAATGTCTCCATATAGTCAGCCCAGTGTATACCCAGGTATTTATTGCTACGTCTCTTTTAATTTCGGGAGTCGTCGTCGGCGATATCGTTTAGTTACAAATTTAGGCCAAGTAACTCGTCCTGTGCCAGATATCTGGTCCCATTTAGCAGAAAGAATTCTAGTTTTATTCGCCAGGATCTATGCCTTCTTGATTGCTATTGTCGAGCGGGTTCGAACTGAGTCGAGTTATAGTGCCACTGTTCTGACGTCGTCATTTCATGAATAATACTAATTCTTTCCCGAGAAAGTTCTTAAAACGTCTTGAAGTGTTATTTATGTATCCAAGAATGATCGTTAACTGTCCAGAAAAACAACTTTGTCAATTTTCAAAATCAAGTCTTCTTTCAGCATGCATGACAGGCTGGCATGACACAACAGTCCACAACCAGTTCGAGTTTCTCGGGTTTATCGAAGCTTGTTTTATCGGGGCGAGTCGCGGACTTGCCAAGCACTAACAACATGCGATATTATCATTTTCGTTCAGTAATGCCGTAATATGCGCATGCGCCGGTAACCCGTCTCAGAACCATCGCTGAACACGTAACTGTATATTTCTTAAAGTTACTAAAATTATTTTGGTTGAAACAACGGCTTATTCGAACGTTTTCAATAGTAAGTTAATATCAACGGTGCATTCATCGTTATCAATTTGCGAGATTGCCTCATCCAACCAAATTTCCTTCTACACAAGCTTTGAACGAATAGCTTTGCTCGAATGTCCACTTGTGCTAAAAAGTCCTAGTGGATCAAAATATCGCACTAACTATGGAAAAGCATTCCGCGTTAGTTACAGTTTATTGTTTCTGATTTTGAATGTGATGAATCTCATTACGTTCCCAATTAATGCCTATCACGATCATTAGGAAGTTCATCTCGGGACTGAGGCTAACATCGTTGGTGCGACGTCAAATTCGGATTGTATCAAGACTTGACCTATGCACTATTGCTGATCCACTTTGTAAGATCTAAAACCTCCCATATTGATCAGTGACTGTAAATCCGCTGGCTAACTTTGTCCCTTTTCTTCTGAATCTACAGATTTCAGCAATCATCGACATAGAGAGTTTCGTTTTAATAGTTTCATATAACTTCATCTGAAATTTATTCGCGGTTTCACTGGCTGTTTCTTAATGCATAGCTGCACATCTAGGGATGATGTGGCACGAACAGATGACCTGCATACAGTAATTTTAGAAGTACAGACATGTCCCATCAGGCCACCATTAGGACCGGAGTGCGTGACAGGTCTTTCTTTCAATCACATGAACTTGACTGAACATAGCCTCTATATCAGCAGGACAGAGCCTTATTTTTCTCACGAAAATCTTAAAAGTACCCCTACTAAACTTGTTCATTAAATCTGACCTTGAAGGAAGCTGGCTATTCAATGAAGTATCGTTGTATTTCGCGCACAGTCAAAATACACACAACTTTCCTGGTTGTTAACGTTCATCACAGGTGGGGGGTAAGTACCATTATGCGCTAGGATTTGTACCGTTATTATCGTACCTCTTTTGCATAACCTTTATTAATGTACTCACTAACCGTTTTGGTGTACATTTCATTAAATATTTATCACGAGACAATTGTGTTTAAGTTTGATTCAAACGTGCATAGGCTAAATGCTAAAATTTATTTGTAGATTATTGTTGCACGCCAAGGAATCCCATCTTATAGTGACCATCTCATATGAAAGGGATGATCCATAATGTCCAACGCTCTTTTTATTCTTCGTGGACATTGCTCTTATCGCAGAATTTAACATCGTTGAAGTCAGACGGTCACAACGCTCTACGTTGTTGCAGTTATTATGTCATTGAAATGACCAAAGTTTAATTTGCTCTGTTATGTTTTGTCTGTTCTGTTCTACAAAAGACGAGGACTTGGCCCACGAACTGCCCCCAACCAAGTTCGTGTCCTTATAGCAATATGGCTGATGACTCTTCAGAACGCACTTCAAGTGGAATATGTGCTGCGGGAAATCTTGTTACAGATTAAAATCCGGACTTCATTAGCTTACTTTGGAATTTGTAAATTCGGACAAGTATGGAACGCCAATAATGTATCACTTGTCACTGCAGAGCGGGTAGGAGATAGGTAACTGTTAACCGTCCTAAAATTGTAAGGTTAATTTCACCATTTCAGGAAACTTGGCAAACTGCTGGATAATTCTGTTCCACAAGTTGTACTTTCCGGTCGAGCTATAATGGTTCGATATCTGAAGTGACAGGCCGGCTGTCAGATGCAACTGCTGTATAACTTTCAATCCACAAAAGCGCTTTTGTCTGCCTCCATCGTCGAGCAGAGCATAAGTTTGCAAGGAGTACGTTTCCCACCTTTACAGTTTATAGGTAATGATCCCTAGACAGGTTTTAGCAAATTGAAACCATTAACTGCCGCCACAATTAACAGAAGGTTGGGTATGAATTTCGGGGGGGGGAACGCTTTTTGGGTACCAATTGTGTAAAAGAAAATGGTGTTTATGCTACAATCAGACACAGTGCATAATTTATTCCGCCTACATTTGCGTGACATATGATTGGTTTGAGGCAATTGAAAACACAATTTAGATTTTATGACAAACCTTTGTTCCTATCTTCTAAAGACAATTTTTCTAATTTATACATAAAAGATAAATTGAACGATGTACTCTGAACAACCAAAAACATTTTCTTACGATTTACGTTTGGTTTCTGTGTATGTAGACAGAGTAGTTTATTTTACTTTGTGTATTTTTCTGACGCAGACGCTTTATTTCTCGGACATTTTCTACAACATCCCAATGCCGTTAAAACGAACTAGCAAACACGTGAAACCTTCATCAATAAATTTGGTTCAATCCAAGAAAATTAAGGTTCCTCTCCCAGACTAAAAATAAGAGTGGGCTACCTCTGCCCATCTTGATCTCAAATGCATAGGGAGACGTCTTACAATGCGCCTTAGAATTCCAGAGTTATCTACGTCAGAAAACAACCTAGTTGTTGAAAGTTGTCATTGAACATTTTTCATATCTAAGCTAATTGAGACAATCCTTTAACATCAGATGCATTAATATTAGGGCTCAAGCAACAATTTTCAATATGACTTCTCGGCAAACATGGGGCCTACCATTAACGGAGATTTGCAAAAATTGATTTAGCTCGGTTATCCCTCATTGAAATCCAATAAGCACACAATCTTCTATGCGATTTTGCTCGACCCGTGAAATATTGTATTGAATACGAATCTTAAACCTTTGTACTTACTTTGACTCAATGTTGGTCTAAAATTTTTAATGAACTTACAAAATCAAGCGCAAAACCCCGTTGAATTCAGTAACTCGGGTTTTTGAAAATTAAAATCCTTCTTGAATGATGAGCAAGTCGTTCCACTTCAAACCCGGCCGCTATTTCCCATCTTGCTGTTACATTTTCAATTACGGCTCTGCACCCTCAATCTTTACCGGGAAAGCACGAGAAATAACGGCCGTTTGCTATCGGCTACATTATATTTGTATAAGTATGTCCCAAAATCCATTTTCTGCACAATATGCCCATCTTCTAAATGTCGTTGCTTTATCACCGGCTTTCGTTCTGCCCACATTGACTCCTCAGCCTCCTTCCATCACAGCATTTTCTTGATCCAGTATTGCGATTTATCTTTGACTCCTCTGATTGCCTCTGAATCGCAGTTTCTCCTTCTCAAAAGCTTGTTTTTTCTTTAAAATTTAATTTTTTTCAAGCTTCAGACGCTTAACTTTTGCGTTTCTTAGCCAGTTTGTTGATGAAACTGCATACTGGGAAATTGATGCACCGGGATTCCATTCGGCATTTTTTCCTTGAATTCTATAAAGTTCGCCGGCAACTTTCAAATTTTTCTTAGGTTTTCTATAGTTTTAGGATCTCACAAAAGTCTAAACATTCAAGTGTGTTTTTTTAAAATTTTCGTATTTTCGACAGTCTTTAAACAATTTTTTTACTTTTTGAATTTTCAGTGGTTAACATCAATCTTCAAGTTCTATAAACTTGGGTTTAAAGTGCCAAAAGCGCTGTCCCGATTTCCCGGGGTTCGTAGTCCATTATTTTCTTTTAGGAATATAGTCGACAAAGTTGGGGAATTTTTTCAGATCAGAAAAAAAATAAAAATGCGCTGCATTTTTATTTTGTTTTTTTTAATCTACAAAGTTTATATAATTTAGTTTTGCGTGCGTACGTTCCAAAAAGGTGTCCTCCAATTTAATTAATTTCTTTAATCCTGAAAATTACTGTAATAATAAATTTTTCATCAAAAATCCACCGTTAAAGTCTTCAAAAATAAACTTTTTTTAATCTTTTTTTTAACTTCCGGAAAACTCTGCCGTCCGTGACGTCGCTAAAAAGGCGGCGACGTTAACGTGACGCGAGAGCTTTTAGCGCCAAAAAGTGAACAAATTAAAATTTTAAGAATGTTAATAATTCTTACAATGCTCTTAGCAGTGAGTAAGATTTTATCATGCGTCGGGTATGTTGTACGGTTAAAATCATAACCGCGATGAAAAGTGTTCCTTAAAAAATTGGCTTTTGAGATGTTATAGAGATGTTAACAAGATGTTATAGTCGCATTAAATAATACTTCCAGATTCCTTGATGATATTTTCAATTTAGATAATCCTTATTTTGATCAAATGGTGTCTGACATTTATCCGAATGAACTACACCTTAATAAAACGAACTCTTCAAATTTAAGTACACTCATTCTTGGATCTTCATATTTACTATCAACAACATTCTCACGAGCCCCACGCCTTCACACGAAAATCTATGATAAAAGAGATGACTTTGACTTTTGTATAGTTAATTATCCACATTTAGATGGAGACCGTAACCCCATGCACATCTTACGGGGGTTTATTCGTTTCTCAGTTAATTAGATCGCTAGAGCTTGTAGCAACGTAAAGGATTTCAACGAGCGGAATACTTTTTATTACCAGCAAGCTTCAAAAACAGGGCTACGCTATCATAAATTACGGAAATATTTTACTAAATTTTACAATCGTAAACTTTGATTTATTTCTAATTCAATAGTGATTTAAAAACTCTTCTCGACAAGGGATTAGCCAGCCTGGTTTTTATGGCGATGTGTTAACAAACTTCGTAAGATTTTTGGGTCATGGTAATTTTTCTGCTGTTTTTATTAAATCATTAAACGTTTTATTAAGAGGTTATGAACCTATTATTTTAAGACATACTGCATGTTTAGTGTTCAACCCCCTTTTACAGTTGGACACCTACGCTTTCCTCTTTTGATTGCATCTGACGGACCAAGTGGGAGACTCTATGATGGATAGTTCGTAAAAGCCCTTTGGGACTGAATTGTCTTAGTTTCGTCTTCTGCCTTGCTTCGTCGGGCCCTTGTAGGTGATTTTCTTGTTGCTCTGTCTTCCTTTTAGGACATTGAGTACTTTTGTTATGGTCATTGGGTTTACTTTTATATGTTTCTACATGATCATTTAGTGTTTTACTTATTTAACATTTTGTAACCATGACAACTGTTAGAATTCACTTGGCGGGGATTCATTTTATTTACACTGTCTCGTTTATAGAACATGTGGGGCTAAGAGCGAGGTTTGGTGCACCATTAACCGGTTTAAACTCCCCCCAGCAGTCCATTATTATGCTGCTGACCGTTCCAAGAGCGGACGCTCCCACTGTGTCCTCAGATGTATGTCTATGTTGTTTCATACTGGTTTGGTGACACTTTTGCTTGTGTCCCCTTGTTGTTTTCTCGTCTACGGTAGTAGCTTCCCATTGCTCTAGTTTTTATTCTCTTTGATTACCCCCCCCCCCCCTCCTTTCCCCGGTCTCCTGTCCCCTTCCCCTTTGTGGCTATTGTTTTTTTTTTTGAATTCCTAATCAGTTACAAATTTTTTCATTTAATGATTAACCTGTCCGTGCTCTGTTCTTGCCCTGTCCTGTTTTTGTTTGGGGTCCGCCCTGGGCCCTTGCCCATGGTTCTTGTATTGCTGGTCCATATGGGGGTTGCGTTCATTGTTGATCTTGTTTATCATATTTTTTTATTCTAAGGAGATAAATTCACCAAGAAGGATATGTGCATGAATTTTATTAAGTTATGAAGTTCGGGTTTGAAAAAAATTTCGTAGTCTAGAGACATTTTGGGACAACCCTTGTACATTCTTACTAAACGTATTGTTTTGATCAAGAAGTATTATTTCTATATACAATGAAGTAAACATCATCATTTTTACTTGTTTTAATTATTGTAGTGGTTAATGTTTTGCATTTATAGTGAATTCTTTTTATTAAGAAGTCATAATAATTGTTTATTAAGAATTTATCTTAAATACTTTAAACCTCTCCAAGCCGTTAGATAAAAAATCTGAAATGATAAGCCTGCAATATGTTTATTATATTGGTCGTATAGCGACCGAGCTTCACATTGTTCTCTTTTAACCATTTAATTAAGTTTCCTTGCATCGTTAATATAAGTATGTACGAAGCGATCCATCCCAATTGTGCATTATTGTTATATTTTTGATTTACTTGATCCCTAAATTATATGATGATCGACCAGTTATCAGAGACAACCTAATCTATGTTTTTTATATATATTAGCGTTTATTAGTAAACATTTACAAAATTTTATTAGCCAAGAACGGCTAAATTAGTGCAGTTCATGTTACTCATAACCAATTAGTAGCATAAAACTAGTCAAATTACTAGACTGATTAAGTTGAGCCGATTTACTAATTATAGTAAAATTTTATGTGATTTGATTTATTTGAAATACTGCAATACTATCGAACAAAAGATAATTTCAAACACTAAATGACTTTATAAACTTCTATCAACATAAATTAAACAATCAACAATTATGCAAGTCACATATGGATGCAAATTTTCTAAGTAATAGTCTGATAGTTTATCTGAAAAGAATTACTTCATATGTTTTTATGCTCCCCGAAAAATTTCGGGGGAGCATATAGTCGGCGCCTTGTCCGTCTGTCCGTCCGTTTTCTTGTCCGGAGCATAACTTGAAAACCCTTGGAGATAATTTGTTTAAACTTGCAGTGTCAAAGAACCATAACTCTATTTTGCCCGGTTTGTGAATTATCTCCCCTTATAGAAAAATCTTGTCCGGGGCATAACTCTAAAACTATAAGAGATATCAACATGAAACTTTGTAGGTGAATAGATCTCAATGGGTAGATGTGCAGTGCATAAGAACAATAACTCTTTTTGTCCTAATTTTGGAGTTATTGCCCTTTGTTAATTTCAACACTTTGAACTTTGTCCGGAACATAACTCTAAAACTATAAGAGATATCAAGATGAAACATTGTAGGTTAGATAGATCTCATTGAATAGAAGTGCAGTGCAAAAGAACCATTTCTCTGTTAAGCCTCATTTTTGAATTATCTCCCCTTATAGAAAAATCTTGTCCGGGGCATAACTCTAAGACTGTAAGAGATATCAACATGAAACTTTGTAGGTGAATAGATCTCAATGGGTAGATGTGCTAGTGCATAAGAACAATTAACTCTTTTTGTCCTAATTTTGGAGTTAATTGCCCTTTGTTAATTTTAACACTGAACTTTGTCTGGAACATAACTCTAAAATTATAAGAGATATCAAGATAAAACTTTGTAGGTAGATAGAATCTCATTGAGTAGAAGTGCAATGCAAAAAACCATAGCTCTGTTAAGCCTCATTTTTGAATTATCTCCCCTTTTAGAAAAATCTTGTACTGGACATAGCTGTAAAACTATAAGAGATATCAACATAAGGTAGATGTATCTCAATGGGTAGATTGTGCAGTGCACGAGAATCATAACTCTGCCTTGCCTAACTTCTGGAGTTATTGTCATTTGTTTTTTTTTACTTTTTGAAGTTGTCCGGAACATAACTCGGAAACCATAAGAGATATCAACAAGAAACTTTGTAAGTTGATAGATAACAGTGATTAGAAGTGCAGGTGGAAAGAACAGTAACTCTGCCTTTCCTTATTTTGGAATTATTGCACTTTGAACTTTTTTCCAGGGACATAACTCTGAAACTACAAGAGGTGTTCTTTCCTGTGTACAAAACCTATTCGGGGAGCATCACCCGGCTCAAACCTGGGCTCTTGTATTTATATTAAAATCTTCAATATTCCGAAGTAAAATATGAAGTTTTTCATTATGATATTAGTTTATACAAATTTATTTTAGTTCGATTGTGTTGGAAGCTATAAGCTTATTGAAACACTCTCAAATCCGTTCCTGGAACCAACCAGTACTAAGCAATGAATGTAAATTTCTTGCTCAAGGAAACAATGGCTTGCCCCTGACAGGGTTTGAACCCACGCGGTAAGCAATCCTTAGATTACTAGTCCGACGCAATTATGATTAATGATTGTGATTTAAAGATATACTATGCTTATCTTCGGCTAAAATACTTTTATTGCAGAAATTTATTGAAATCTAGTGAATTTTTCATGAATAACCTAAAATGAACAGTGAATGTTAAAACAATATCTTGGAAGTTGTATTCCCTATTGCTTGTCTAATCAATGTGGTCTATTCTTATAAAAATTGCCATTTTTAATGACACTATGTTATCATACTGTGATAACATGTGGTATGTAGAGTTTAATACGTATTTTTTTCTGTGTGTATTCAAAAGATGTTTATTTTACTTTTCAAAAGAGCTCTTTCAAGCATCAAATTTGAGCATAATATATCTTCAAACTTTGACGATCATTTCATATTGCAAAAATATGAATCATATTTTATTTTGATATATGACACAATATACATGTATATTTACATTGAAAAAGTACACGTTAGATCATTTTAAAATACATCAAAAATTAAGAGGAAAGGGTACAATCATTTAAACATATACAATACTAAATTTTGACATAATTGCTATACAGTAAAATTTTAAATATGAAATAAACTTCTTTAGTGTATTTTCACTAAAGAAGTTTTTGTTCTATATGAGTT
This sequence comes from Ruditapes philippinarum, assembly GCF_026571515.1. Classification (NCBI taxonomy): domain Eukaryota; kingdom Metazoa; phylum Mollusca; class Bivalvia; order Venerida; family Veneridae; genus Ruditapes; species Ruditapes philippinarum. The sequence goes on from NW_026863012.1 coordinate 9,055, forward strand.
TTGAACTAAACACACAATAGGTAAACACAATGGGAATTGTCATTGCAAAAGAAACCGGCAGTTGTTTTTTTTTAATAAAAGACCAAATTTACTCGACCAGTAAAAGGGAATGCAATTTCCTAAACATACGAATAGTCTATGAATTCGCTTTATGAAGTTGGTTTATAGGCACATATAACAGCAGATGTAATGCATTACTTTTACCTAAGTAATTGAAATATACTGCCTTTCATTTGAAAAAAATCATGTACATGTAATAGAATGCACACATTTGCCAATTTAATTGTAATGCAATACATTACATTTTAAAAAAAGGTAATTAATAATACTACTCCCATCCAAAATTGTCTGATTCTTTTTCAAAATCTATAGTCAAAATGAGAGGCACATTTTGATTCTGATTCCATGTTAGGTTTGACAGTACTTTTGGACAGTCTTCTCAGGATCTCATAAACGTAATTGAGCAAGTTGATTGTCTAGGCGTTGCTTTTGCCAGTAATTGTAGTACATCTGATTGAAAATACTGAAGAAAGAAAGCATTAACCTTTAACAGTTTGTTTTGATGATTGAACATGATTATTCTCGTAACGATAAACATATAATTAAGTAATCTATCAATTGATATGGTAGTTTTTATTGATCAATCAATGAATAAAGACAATTGTCATGCATGACTCAATCTTTGACGATGGAAATATGTGCAAGCTTTTGCATCAATTAAGTTCGATTAATCATTACTTTTCATTGATGTATAACAATTCCTTAAAAGTCAAATTAGGTTTTTGCACTGAACAAGAAGATACTTCTTTAAATTGGTATTTTTATGCGATTTAGCTTCTAAACTACCTTTTTGTTCCAACAATTCAGAATCAGGTGAAGGAAAGCATGTACAGTCGTTCGAAGTGATGTTTGATTTTTCCTTTTCGTATTTGTGCGTAATAATTTATCCTAAGCTGTTGGTTTTGAGACAGACTTGAAAACTTGACATCTTAGAACCAGCCTTAATCGAGGTATTCGAAGCATCTTGTATGCAACAAGAGTTTGGATAAACTAATGATTAAGCACGTTCTTTACATTTAGCAATTTCATTTTGAAGCTAAATACCAATTCACTTACACGAAAAATTTATAAACAGCAAACTTATACTCAAACGGAAGGAAATATTTAAAGCACTTAGTAGACTGGAAATAAATGAACAAGAAATGAAACGTATTTGTATTTGTAACACTAACGATACAAATTATTGATTTTACTCAACTTTATGAATGAAATAGAAATATTTACATATAAGCAGACTATAACGATAAATATTTTGAAAATCTTTGTCAAGATCCGTTTTTTTTTCTTCTTTAGAGCTAAAAGGCAAAGCATGATGGGTTGTGATTAAACATATCGCTTGGTACAACGGAATTGCAGTTATTGATTACATGTACAATAGTGTTATCAATTTAATGTGAATTGGCAAAGATAGTTTTTTATACTTAGTCAGATTTATTGGAATTTACGCAAGAGATTTTGTTGTTTCTGTTTTGTTATTATCGAATAATCTTTGCTCTTTGCGATGTATTTCGAGAATAAAATGTTCTAGAAAAGTGCCAGATATTATCGAAATAATTTAGGTTATAGGAGAAAAATTTTAAATGAATGATGAGTAATGTTAATAATCTACTAGTATCTATACTGGTAAATCAGCTTGTAATCATTTAATTCAATACATTATATTAACTTATCTTCGAAGCTGTGCTTTGCTCCTGTTTCAAAGTGAAAAGTCAAATTACTGACGTCTTGAAACTGAAATTGAAAGATAAAAGGTTGCCCAAATTTGAAAAAAAAACCAGTAAAATCGATGACAGTTTGTATTAAGATATTTTTGTATGAATACGGAATATCGTATTTTATCATAGGGACAATCCTACGTCACCCCTTTTTTCCCAAAATCAAGCAAAATATAATGGAAATAATCGATCAATAATAATATAGAATTACTTTTTTTCAGATTTTTTTAGAATATACAACTGTCCACCTATGTCAAAATTTTTATTTTTCTAAAATGCCCTTAATTCAACTTTTCGCAAACATCTAAATTTTGTAATAAATTTACAAAAAAATGCTGTAGGTAATATAAATGTTGTAGTTAATATAAATGTTTCAAATGTTTCAAACAGCAATAATTGGATATATCTAGAAAGACTTTTCCCCCGAATTTTATAAACGTAAAAGACTTCATATTAACTATGAACTAGTTAAAGATAATACATAAAAATATTAGATGGAAGAACAATACACATAGCTTTGTTCACTTTACTTTTTATATATGATATTCATGTTTATAGATATTGTTAAATAACAAAAAACACACATACAAAAAATATCTTGACTGAGATAGCGAAATTATGTATTTATCATTTTGACAGATCATACACAAACTAAACCTTATTGTTCTATGTTGAGTGTGTATTTAAATTTCATTGCTATGGACTTATGATATCATTATTTATTGAGATGCTTCTTATACTGCAAAACGTTTTGTTTTATTACTTAAAAATTAGGTTACTCTTTGGATTTTGTCAATTAAAAATTATTAATTGCGCTAAAAACTGGTAGATCCCTCTAGAAAGGCATAAACAAAATGAACATGTTACATGCATTTTGAGTCGAGATATTACTATATTTTGAGGTACTAAAAATAGAAAAGTATCAAAGGAATAAAAGTATTGTATATTAAATGCTCACTAGTATAAATCATTAAAATATTATACCAAATAGATTATACTCATAAGATTATATGGACAAAAAACAATATAACAGGCATATTAAAGAATATCAAATATATCAAAGAATAGCGCTTTGTCGGAATGAGCTCAATATCTTTCATTGGCTTCACGTGTGCCTTTAAAAACATCAGTAATAAATGTTAACTTAAATGCTAATTCTAAGTTTTTAAGATTTACAAAATTGGCTCCCTTACAAAAATTACAAACCTGTTATTTATACGAAAGGTGTTTTACATTCCTTCGTTATAATATTAGTTGTTTTTAAGATAGTTTTCTTTCATGTTTGCTTAATATTTTCAGTGAATATGAAATTTAGTTAATTATGTTTTGAGAGAAAACGTTTGGGTAAATATTGATAAGTACAACTGATAGACCTATTAGCTATTAATTACGTTTAAGACCGGTTTCTGCATAGTTCGAAAACAGGAAAACATTGAAATCGCATTAAAATGCAAGTATACTTAGATAAATAAACGTATGTCCATAATGACAAAAACATTCAGGTCAGCTATGTGAATAATAGAATAGTATGTATTTTAAACGTTTTAAATTAGCATATTAGCAAATTTTAAGTATTGTTCATTTTACATGTTAATTATTCGTTTTATATCGTAATGGTACAACTGTTGTTAAGAGATATTTCCTCATGTCATGTTGATTCAAAAGTGAATTTAAACTTGAACGACAATTATACTTACGTATTAATTTCATTTCTTCTTGGATAATATCTTTATATTTTTATTTTTCTAGAAATGAATATTTAATCAAACCTTGATTGTTTTTCAAATTTAAACAAAAATCATTCAGACATTGTTGTTAAAACAATCTCAATCAATAAAATTGTAACAAAAGTGTATTTTTTCTGCAATTTGCAGGGTTTTGAACAGGTGTTAGAATACGGGTTATTTAAAAAAATATTTTGATTGAAATAATTGATTATACTTGCATTTTCTAAATGTTTTTTGGAACTTCTACTAAACATTAATGTTAGTACTATATTTATGCACTCCACGTGCCTTTTAATTAATCCCACATCTTAAAGGCAGCTTGGATAAATAATAAAATTATTGTACGAAGAAGATACTTAGTAATAAAGGTGGGAAAAGGTGATCATTTTGGTTTGTCTGTCCAAAAAGGGGGTAAATTCTGTCAAATAACTAGTACAACTTCTTGCAATTAAATCGTTATGCGGAGGTCATCATCTATGTTTTTGCTACAGATCCCAGGTGAAATGTGTACCATGGTCAACATAGTATTTCATGGTTTTTGATATCTGAACATGTTATTTCTTGGTCGTCAGTGAAAAACCATCAAATGCCTTGGTTACATCATGGCCTTAGTGCTGAATATGACCATGTAATAACATGGTCATTTTGCAATCATGAAAAACCATGGTCTACCATGTAACAAAATTACAGACCATGGTAAAAAGCATTATACTCACAGTAAATGACCATGAAGTACCATGGTGTACTATAAATATAAATTTTATGTCAGTAAATACCTATATAAATTAAATAAAAAATATGAAACACTTTTTTTCCTTCCCAAATGGGATATGAGAGTTACATAAATAATGTTAAAAGAAAAAAAATGTTGACCCTTCTGGGGTTTGAACCCATCGCCCTTAAGTTTCATTGTATTTAACAGTAGTTCTAGCCTTATAATTTGAATACTCTTCAAAGTGGAGGTAAACCTTACCACAATGCAACAGTTAAATATGGCGTCCAAATCCATGTGTGATTGTGCCAACAGCATAATATATGTGTTTTAAAGTGTTTAAACAATGGAATTAATCACTCAGACTTTGCAGACATGTTACCCAACACCCAGATTTAATATTTCACAAACGGATTTAACAAACATTATGGAATAAACACTGATAAAGATGCAAACACAAGGAAATTATACGTCTGGGAAAAGGCGGGAACATTTACAAAGATGAATGGCAAGCACTGTTTGCTTTATATGCAGGCTGGCTGGTTAATATTATAATTTCAGATCAGAATGGATATTTATTGTATGGTACATTGCGAAATGCTTCAAATGACCATGGAATTAGGATAAAGTGACAAGTCTGGCGAAGTCTACCAATAAAAGTGATCACAAAGGAACCAGCATATTAAACATTACACAAAGAATATGCAGGTTAATTAACTTTAAAAGAACATTAAATATGTTTGCCCATGTAAAAACAGCACACTCTCAAATTCAGTCAAGATATTCATAGTTTCATGTATACTATTATTATGTTAGTCTACATCATAAGTAATTTACGTAAGTCATCTTACACCGGGGCCATGTAACATAACATGGTCAACCATGGCTAACCATGATTTGCATGTGAGTTCATGTTATTTCATGATAAAATATGAAACATTTCACCTGAGAATAAATTAACATGGTAGAACATGGTGTCAGTAGACATGATCTACCATGTTATTTAATGGTAGACCATGGTGTTAGCAACCATGGTTAGGTGACCATGAAAAGCTGTGGTGCCATTTAACAAAACATGGTCTACTATGGTAGTTTATGGTTACAGGACCATGAAATACCATTGTAGTTCATGGTAGTTCATTGTTAAATGACCATGAATTTCGCCGGGGATATGTCTTGAGCTAACCCTTACATTAAATGTATTGATAAATGTTTGTCAAACGTACTAAATAACAGATAAAACTATAGAAGATAATTACAAAGAAGTGATATATTGAACATCTGATATCTTGATTTCTTTATGAGACGAGGCATCTAACATTAGTTTTATCTCAAACTTATTATATCATGCGCTGTTTCTCTGGAGATATCTTTTTATGAAATTTATTAAACGCGTTTTTCGTTATCGGTGGGTTACAAAGATAAAGGCCCGGTTTTTTTTTCAATCCACATCATAACCTGAAATGAAGTTAAAGCAAAACCAAAAAATACGAATAATAAACATTTATATTTGATTCAGTTAAAGCTGCTATTTTGTAATAATTAATGTCTCTCGGATACCAGACGTTTTAACCAGGTAGAAATGAGTCTGCAACCTGTAAATTGTTTTATTTCTGTCTTGTCGAGACGGCTCTGATTTAATGAAAGTTCTGTTAGTGTTCTGCTTAGTGCTTTCAGAATTCATGTGGCAATAATATAGAGAAGGATTATTAATATTATAGGTGACACACATTTGGTTTATCAATTGAAGTGTCCAGTGTTTAAACAAGACCATGATCTTCTATAGAAAGCATTACGTATATAAGTAAACATTGTAATATTAATTTTCATTATCTCTACATCATCATCTCTGTCAGATTGCAATTAAGCAATAACACGTCGATAATTTATTCATTCGCATATACTAGTTAATAAGCATACACTGAACGCAGATTATCATAAATGAACATGATATCAACATAGAGAACGAATTAATTTTTCCATAAATCATACCATTTCAAATACATGCGCCCTGCTCCAAAATAATATACATGAAGAATAATCTTAACACGTGATCAGATTATATATCTTCTGTCAAGTTGGAGTGTTGAATGCAAAAAAATGGTGCTAGTCTACAAATGAAAAACGACTGATTAATGAAGTTCATATTCATGTGAGGCAGCTTTTCAATTAAATGCCTTTTGTATTATCGATGACAATTTGTAAAAGAAGACAGATTGTGTATTGTGTTTACTATATTACAGATATAATCTAATATTACCTTTCATGTATAACAGCTGATGTAGGACTATTTCATCATTCTTTTATAATCTGTTGTGAAAATTTCGTAACGATTATGTTTAAGACCGTCTTATATGGGGGTTGCGTTCATTGAACGCCGCCTTTCCTTGTTGATCTTGTTTATCATATTCTGTAATATATAAATGAGTGTCCTTAAAATATTTTATTTCCCTAAAGCTTTGACTTTGATTTATGACATAACATACATAAAAAGACTATTCCAGTAGATATTTAAACCCTTTTTGAATACGACACCATACACATCAGTTGTTTTTTTGTGCAGTAGAACGTTTGTCAAAATGGTTTATTACAATACAATAGAAGTATGTATTTTATCAGCCTAAATGTTAAAGTAGTGAAAAGCAGAATCCCTAAAGAAAGTCCAACACAAAACAATTGAAAATGTTGCAGGCTCGGTTTGATTGAGCCTGTTCATGGACGGTACTGGAAAGTGCAAGATACCGTCCACGCCCACTAGTACCGGCTTAAGCAGAATTTATCACGAAAATGGTGAAATTTTGAATTTAGAAACATCCGCAGATGTGTTCATAGGGCGGTTTTCATGGAACCTTCAATGTGGCAAAGTAGTGCCATTCCATGAAAAGTGGCGTATGGTCCCAAAGTAAAAGAATGCTTTTGCCCTAAACGAGAAAACAATGGGCGGAACTAAATAAAATGGAATTTTGAAAGGGGATCTGAGGTTATGAAGCCTGCATATCACAGATAAGACGTCAAGAGACAAATTTAAAAAGCAGGCAACATATCCTAAGGGTGATAATACAGTATTCAAGTAGGAATACTGGAACCACCCAAAGATTGAGCCTGTTCATGAACGGTACTGGAAAGTGCAATATACCGTTCACGCCCCCTTGCGCCGGCTTAAGCAGAATTCAACATTTTACACGAAAATGGTGAAATGTTAAAACTAGTAAATTAGTAGTTTACTTACTTGTATTGCCAAATCATAAACTTGAGAGATAAACATTAATTTCATTCAAATATGAATATGTATAGCATTATTGTGATAAAAAGAAAAAAGAAAAATAATAAATAAAGATCTAAATAAAATCATAATAATAAGAAAAAAACAACAACAAAAATAAATATGGCACAGTATCAACAATATCAATCTAAAGTCAATACAATTTATTGGTCATATACCAAGACTACATAAAATAGCAATTTTACGACAAGTTAAGTATAGATATTTACGTGTTCTGTTATACAAAGATAAATGTTTTTCTTTATATTCTGTTTGTCTTTTTTCTGTAAGTTGATTAACATATATATTCTTCAAAAGTATGCTATTGCCCATTTATTCCTTAGAAAATAGAACAGAACAGATATCAGTTTCCCTAAATCTTCAAAACACGTTCTAAATCAAAATAGCATTAAAGCATTGCAATAAAACATCTCCTTTTTATGCAATGCGTCTTTATTTCACGATTATGGAAAAGATATAAATGCAGATTTTTATTTTGGTGAATATTCACTTTTCATTATATATACGGTATTTTAATGGTTGCATAGGACAATTATCTTATATTACAATTTTAACCTTATAATACATGTTACTTTTACTTAATTTTGTTTCTCATGCAGCAAACAATATCAAGATGTAACTTTATTAACCGAATGTTTCTATAAAATGGATGATTTGTAAATGAAAAATATTGCTAAATGCAATGGTGTCTCCCTCAGCCGTCTCACACAGAACACGGTTGGGCACACGGTTCCATATGGTATACTCGGTTATACACGGGTTGACTGGTACGAGTCTCGAGCTCCAACCGTGTCTGGGGATTAGTTGGTACGAGGTCAACTCGAATCTAGCACGAGTATGTATGAATAAAGCACGGATATACTCGGTCAATCAAGGTTTGAACATGATTTTGCATACAAATACATACGATTGTTGTACGGTTCCAAAAACGGTCTAGACCGGTATGGTATGGTTTGGTACGATTAAACACGACTTTTACCCCATTTACTCTATTTCACAGGGTTTACATGGGGTCCCGTCGACTTTTGTTCGAGTTATGCTCGTATTATCACACATTTGTGTATGTTTTGATATAAATTTAAACATTTTAATGGCTTGGCATCCGAGTCTGAATCCCTGGGAGACATGGGTATCTCTTCAGGTAGTGACGGTGGTCCTCCAGCTCATCAGGGTCGGCAGGTTTAGCAGGTTGGTCAATAAGTGGTCGGCGTGCCTGGATGGCCCTTCTTGTATTCCTTCTGTGCATGGGAACCTTCTTCTTTGGATGCATTCTAGTGTGATGCAGCAAGTACTCTGAGTAGATCTAGCAGCTGAGGGTGGCAGCAGGTAGTTGTGGTTTTCTTTGTAAAGTTAGAGCTGACGTAGAGGCCGTGTATAACCTTACTAAACCGTGTCTGCCATCAGTGCCATGTATGATTCGTAGTTGAACCGTATTGGTCGTATGGCGATCGTATGTAACCGTGTGTGCACTCGTGTGAATCGTACCGTGATCGTGTGACATTCGGGTATTGGGACGGTCTCGAATAATTCTATACGATTTATATACCATTTTGACACGGTTGGAGTGGAATTCAAATACGGTTGTATATAGTCTCTTACGGTCTCGTTTGGTCTTGTACGGTCATACACGGACATGAGATCCGTGCCAGTTTTTTTTAAAGTTTTAAAAATCATGCACGGCTTGCACGGATACACTCGAATGGCCCGAGTGTAACTCGGATAACGCCACGGTTGGTTCGTTTGTATGTATGGTTTAAACGGGGGCCAATTGTATAAGCCGTGTGTTTTTGTTGAGACAGGCTTGAGTCTGCACATTTGGCAATATGTTTGACAATATATAGATAACAAGAAAAGCATTGATGCAAAGCATCAAAGGGCGTCCAAGCAAGAAATGCAGCAGGTGAAGATGAACTAGTAGACATATGATGACAAGATATTCTTTTCAATGGTTAATTGGTTTTTACCAGATTTGTATATAGAGATTTAGAATATCACTTGTTATTTCTTAATGATCGTGATTATTAATAGCAACGATACAATCATTTATAATCCATATGTGTAACGCATGATAACAACCACACTTGTGTAATTATTATGTTATCGCTATTAGAGAAGAACCCCTCTTAAGTTATCTGTTCATATAACACTGGTTATATTACCATGTTGATCATGTTGGGCATAATTGTTTATTATACAATAATTGTAATATCTATTTTAATAAAAAAAATTTAAAGATTTTATGAATATTGTTTTCTTTTCTTTTTTGTGTTTCATGTGCTATTTTAATACTACTCTTTTTTTTATTAAAATTGTAAAAATAAATTTTAAGAATTCAATTGTCATATTGACCGACGATTATAAGTCAAAACTTAACTGGAAAAAGTCAGTAAATTATGGTTAATCTTTCAATATATAATATTGCTTATTCTTAAACCATGTACATGTACATTTGTACTTTTCTTTATCATTTTTTAAATTATCAATCAATTGAATAATTCATAAAATCTAATTTGTAACTTTGGATAATTCCTCGGCATCTTTACTAAACACGAATAACAAATTAAATAAAATGTTTGAAAGTTGATAGAGTCATATTAATACCATAAAAATGTACCTTTTTTCTCAATTATTGTACATATTTATTGTTTTTATCTCATATAGATAAAATGAACCATGTTATTGTTAATTGTTGTTGTTGGTTTTTTTTCGAATTGTATGTTTATGTTTAATAATAATCAATAAATTTGAGAGTTGATTTGTGTTTATTAATTATTGTAACCAAACTAAGTGACAAACATTCATTTTGGAAAAAAACTTATTTATCTGTAAAATATTTGTTCTGTTCTGAAACGATATCAAACATCTACTCCAAACCCGGTAGAGACCGGACAATAAACGTGTAATATCACTAGTAAATCCTGGTCAAAATAGACCGGGAGAGACCGGGCATTACCGATAGGAGTACATCCCTCTATAAATAGATTTTCGGAATGTTTAGGTCACCCACTCATCATTCTATTTACAGCTTTCGGATACATGTAAAACAATAACATACCATAATAACCAACTGTGAACTACAAAATGATAAATAAAAAAACGGCGAAGAGCCCTAATTATTGACGGAAAAGGTTATTTCATTTGAAAATGTTTTGCGAAATTCTCCAGTTCGCTATTCATTGTACATATCGGGACATTTCATTTTTAATTAATAATCAAGCACCCTCATACCGCTCGGAATGATCGGCTTTTATCATGACCGACTAAAAGGCTCGAGAAGTTGCTGTCGCCCTTTCACAAAATCTGATTTCATTCCATATAGGGCGCCGCGCTTCGGCGCGGACGCCAATTAAGGTTGTATGAGCGACAATGTAGTAGATATATTTTTAACACCCCAGTGAACACTCACTTAATTTGAAGTTAAAGAACTAACGAAGGTATCTTCCTACCAAATATAAAAGAAAATAGCCAACAGATGAAGGTTGTATAGGTAAATGTGTAAAATACATTCGGTTTGTGAGTAATTGTCCGTGTTATACATGCCAAATGACTCTTTAAGAGATTAAACTCTTTTTTCATGGCCAGACTCAATGACACCAAGTCTGTAATGTTCGCAAATTCACCTTTGTTTTCATTGCTTTGAAGGGTTTTCTCTTTTCTGTCTTCATTTTATATGTTCACAAGTGCAGGTGTTAAGCCATTGATCCATTGATTCTTATATATTTAGAGCTGAATATTTATTTCAATGATGATGGTGGGGTGGGGGCTAGGGTGATGTTACATCCTTCATAATCTCTCTTGAACAGTGTCTGCAATTTTCACCTCTTCACTTTATTTTTTTTTGTTCTTATTGGATCTCTTCTTTTTTATTTTATTTTTGCATTTCCATACTTTTTAAAGATCCGTTAAATTAATAACGAATCCAGTTGAAAATGTTAATCAATGAAGTAACAAACATTTGAACGTCTTCCAACAGGAGCATGTCTTTATCTTTTTCTTAAACTGAAACTATGACCCACAGACAAATCGCTCTATAATAGATATATTATGGAAACATAAGAACTTGAATTTGCTATTCTTAAAGTAGTAAAACATGTCTATAGTTATGTAGTCATTATTATGCTGCTTGTTTGTCTGACATTTTATACGTTTTATCAATTTTAAAATACGCTAGTCGCCCGAACATTAATGCCCAAGACATAAGAAGGTTAGATGTTGTCTAAGAATGTCTTGAATAATAATAAATGCATAATCCAAACGAAACGAAAAAAGATCAAAAACATATTATAGATAATTAAAGATGATGTTTATAATCGTACTTAAGAACATAATAATAGGCCATTTAGTATTTTATAGCAGATGAAATTATTTGTTTGCAATCAACGTTAAACAGCATGTAATTGCATGAAAATATGTATCCTAGAAGTCAACCCGAAACAAGATATTTCTCTTTTTACCGTTTATAACGTCAACATTAAAAATGTCCTTTCAGATACTAAACGTCTACACGTTGCATCTATGCGAGGTATTTCTACAAGTCAATATAATACATTGCAGGGCACTATTTCGTTCCCATTTTATCTGCAAGTATTGTAAGATATTAAAGGTATATTTAAAAAAATGAATTTTGTTAGAATTAAATATGATTACCATCATCTCATGTTAATTTTTGTATTTAAGCGTTAGAAGGGGGAGTGGGTGGGGTGTAGTAAAGAGTTTTAAATTTTAAATGCCATGTTCTGGGTAAAGGATATATATACATTATCGTCAACATTTACAAATTAATGAGCAGAATATTTAAAAGCTTTTAACAATAATATTATGAGAGATCATTACGTCAAATTTATACTGTCCAGAGTGTTCAAAATAAGTTATTTGAAAGTAATTCTTTTCAAAATTCGTCATAAAGCTTTTTTCTATATAATGTAGCATACTTTATTAGTAAGTTTTTAGATAGGAAATACTTT
>NW_026863013.1:0-20000 GCF_026571515.1 Ruditapes philippinarum
CTTCCCGGGCGGTAACTTTGTCATGCTTGAAAGGATTTTAAAATAACTTGGCATGAATGTCTACATCATCAAGACGATGTGTTACGTCTAATAATCATGTCCCAACCTTAAAGGCCATTTTAAAGTTCACTTTATCACGGTTAGAGTTTATAGGTAACTCATTCGTGTCCAGGCTATAACTTTGTCTTGCTTCAAAGGATTTTAAAATTAGTAGGCATAAATAACTACCACATTAAAGACCCATGTCACAACCTTTAAGGTAAAGGTCACACTTATAGTTTGAAGGTACTCATTCTCTCGAGACATTCATGTCCGGACTGTAACTTTGTCATGCATCGAAGGATTTTAAAATAACTTGGCACAAAATTCTACCACATCAAGACAATGCATCGTGGCTAAGGCTCATGTCCATCTGTCCGTGTGTCCCCACTTACACAACAATCATGTCCAGACTGTAACTTTGTCATGCATAGAGGACTTTTGAAATAATTTGGCACAAATTTCTATCTCATAACAATATTTTGTTGCGTCCAAGAACCACGTCCCTTCTTCAAAGGTCAAGGTCATACTTATATTTTGAAGGTTCATGCTATCACAATAAGAGATTACAAGTACAATAATACAAAGAACAATATTCAGCAATTAATTACTTTCATTCTCTTTTCTTTTCATAATACCTGCATGCTTAAGAAACCTTTTGGGGGCATTCGTCTCTTGGGTGACAGCTCTTGTTCACAAATACAATTGGCTATAACTTGTAAGTAATAAGTGGATTGACTTCATGCTTGGACAAAGCAATCATTGTGGCCAGACATTAAAAGTATAATAAAAGACTGAAGGTTCAAATTCTCAAAAAAATAGTTTGAAGGTACATATTCATGCCAGACTGTAACATTGTCATGCGTTAAAAAGGGTTTGAAATAACTTTGCATACACGTCTATCACTTAAAGATGATGTGTCCGACCAAAACCTCAAGGTGGTACATGTATGTTTGCTATTAATAGCACTTCATCTCAAGACCAGTATTAAGCAATCTATTTCTTTTATTCTCTTTTCTTTTCATAATGATCCTTTCTTCAATACTTACAAAATCTTTTCAATGGCATTTGTCATTTTTGTGTGACAGCTCTTGTTTTAAGCTTGATGTTTTAAGCATTGCACTTGTCCGTCCGTCTGTCCGTTCGTGTGTCCGTCCGTTCGTGTGTCTGTCTGTCCATCCGCCCGTACATCCCGAAATCTTGTGAACGCAACTCCTTTTAAACCGGATAGCAGATTTTGCTTAAACTTACAGGGATGAACAACCTTAATGTGTAGATGGTAGTACCGGAAGGAGTTTTTGCTGCGACCAAATTTAACAGAATTATGGCCCTTTCTTAATTTTTTTCACTATATATACTATGTAGAAATTGTTTGAACGCAACTCCTCTTAAACCGGATGGCACATTTTGCTTAAACTTACAGGGATGAACAAACTTAATGTGTAGATGGCAGTAAAGGAAGGAATTTTCGCTGCGACCAAATTTAACAGAATTATGGCCCTTTGTTGATTTTTATGCTCCTCCCCGAAAAATTTCGGGGGAGCATATAGTCGTCAGGTTGTCCGTCCGTACGTACGTCCCAAATTCGTGCCCGGCCCATACTTTTGTTATTTGAAGTCGGATTTTGAAACTATTACACAGAAATGATCACCATATTGAGATGACGTGTGCGCGCTACATTTGGGTCGCTACCTTGAAGGTCAAGGTCACAGCATGGCCTTGCAGCAAAATCGTGTCTGGTCCATAACTTCATCTTTTAAAGTCGGATTTTAAAACTTTTTCACAGAAATGATCACCATATTGAGACAATGTGTTGCGCGCAACATCTGGGTGTCTTCCTTGAAGGTCAAGGTCACAGCATGACCTTGCAGCAAAATCGTGTCCGGTCCATTACTTTATTATTTGAAGTCGGATTTTAAAAATATTTCACAGAAATGATCACCATATTGAGACGATATGTCGCAGGAACATTTGGGTCGCTACCTTGAAGGTCAAGGTCACAGCATGACCTTGCAGCAAAATTGTGTCTGGCCCATCACTTTGTTATTTGAAGTCGGATTTTAAAACTTTTTCACAGAAACGATCACCATATTGAGACGACGTGTCGCGCACAACATTTGGGTCGCTGCCTTGAAGGTCAAGGTCACAGCATGACCTTGCAGCAAAATCGTGTCCGGTCCATAACTTTGTTATTTGAAGTCGGATTTTAAAATATTTCACAGAAATGATCACCATTTTGAGACGATGTGTCGTGCACAACATCTGGGTCGCTTCCTTGAAGGTCAAGGTCACAGCATGACCTTGCAGCAAAATCATGTCCGGCCCATAACTTCGCTATTTGAAGTTGGATTCAAAAAGTATTTCACAGAAATGATCGTCATATTAAGATGACATGTCACGCACCACATTTGGGTCGCTGCCTTGAAGGTCACAGCATGACCTTGCAGCAAAATCGTGTACGGCCAATAACTTCCTTATTTGAAGTCAGATTTTTAAACTTTTTCACAGAAATGATCACCATATTAATATGGCGTGTCGTGCGCAACATTTGGCTCGCTACCTTGAAGGTCAAGGTCACAGCATGACCTTGCAGCAAAATCTTGTCCGGCATATATCTTCATTATTTGAAGTCGGATTTTACAACTATTTCACAGAAATGATCACCACAATGAGACATTGTGTCCCGCGCAACATTTGGGTCGCTACCTTGAAGGTCAAGGTCACGGCATGACCTTGCAGCAAAATAGTGTCCGGCCCATAAATTTTGTACCGGAAGTTGGATTTAACAACTATTTCACAGAGATGATCACCATATTGAATCGACGTGCCGCATGCAACATTTGGGTCCCTACCTTGAAGATCAAGGTCACAGCATGACCTTGCAGCAAAATCATGTCCGGCGCATTACTTCGTTATTTGAAGTCGGATTTTACAACTATTTCACAAAAATGATCACAATATTGAGACAATGTGTTGTGCACAATATTTGGGTTGTTTTTACACTTTGAACTTTGTCTGTGGCATAATTCTGACACAACGAGAGGTATACCTTCCTGTGTGCAAAACCTATTCGGGGAGCATCACCTGGTTCAACCGGCTCTTGTTTCACTATTATACTATGTAGAAATTTTGTGAACGCAACTCCTCTTAAACCCGATGGCAGATTTGACTTAAACTAACAGGGACATTAACTTTAATGTGTAGATGGTAGTAAAGGAAGGAATTTTCGCTGCGACCAAATTTATCAGAATTATGGCCCTTTCTTGATTTTTTTCACTTTATATACTATGTAGAAATTTTGTGAACGCAACTCCTTAAATGGGATGGCAGATTTTGCTTAAACTTCCAGGGATTAACAACCTTAATGTGTAGATGGTAGTAAAGGAAGGAATTTTTGCTGCAACCAAATTGAACAGAATTATGGCCCTTTGTTGATTTTTAGTTTTCAACTTGTGGCACATGTAGTACAAAAAATATTTGACCTAGAGTCATAAGATTGACAGGGGGCATTCATGTCCTATGGACACATTTCTAGTTTTAACCAAACTGATACAAAGCATGATTTACCAGTAAGTAGGTCTTTTCATTTTTTATGGAGTTATACACATAAAAGGTGAAAAATGGTTGGTCTAGCCTGGATCAAAATGAGTTAATTATGATTTTCTTTCTTTTTAATATACAGATTTTCTTTTCATTTAATATACCTAAAACATTTGCAAGCAATAGATTTTATTATGCTCCCTTAAAAATTTCGGGGGAGCAAATAGTCGGCGCCTTGTCCGTCCATGGTTCTTTGACACTGCACTCCCCCTCAATGCCCTCTACCACTGTATGAAGTTTAAAGAATTATCTCCAAGGGTTTTCAAGTTATGCTCTGGACAAGACAACGGAAGGACATCTCCCCTTATAGAAAAATCTTGTCCGAGACATAACTCTAAAACTATAAGAGATATCATCATGAAACTTTGTAGGTGAATAGATCTCAATAGGTAGATGTGCAGTGCATAAGAACAATAACTCTTTTTGTTCTAATTTTGGAGTTATTGCCCTTTGTTAATTTTAACATTTTGAACTTTGTCCGGAACATAACTCTAAAAGTATAAGAGATATCAAGATGAAACATTGTAGGTAGATAGATCTCATTGAGTAGAAGTGCAGTGCAAAAGAACAAAAGAACCATAACTCTGTTCAGCCTCATTTTTGAATTATCTCCCCTTTTAGAAAACTCTTGTCCAGGATATAGCTGTAAAACTATAAGAGATATCAACATGAAACTTTGTAGGTAGATATATCTCAATGGGTAGATATGCAGTGCAAGAATCATAACTCTGCCCTGCCTAATTCTGGAATTATTGCCCTTTGTTTTTACTTTTTGATGTTGTCTTAGACATAACTCTGAAACCATAAGAGATATCAACAAGAAACTTTGTAGGTTGATAGATCATAGTGATTAGAAGTGCAATGCAAAGAACAGTACATCTGCCTTGCCTTATTTTGGAATTATTGCACTTTGAACTTTTTCCAGGTACATAACTCTTAAACTACAAGAGGTGTACTTTCCTGTGTCCAAAACCTATTCGGGGAGCATCACCCGACTCAAACCGGGCTCTTGTTCTTTCTTGAAATGCCATGAACAAGCCATGTTGGTCAGAATTTGGCCGAAAATGCATGTTTAGTATAGTCATACACAGGAAGAATCCTTTACTTAAAGCAGCATACCTCCGGATGAGCCAAATATTTCAAGAAATGAACTTGAGAAAAATGTTCTAAAAAATCAAGAAAACTAGAAATATTTAGAATTAAAGAAATAATTTACATGATATATGCAATTAATGACTGATTTGAAGTATTTATCAGTCACACAATGACAGTTCAGGCTGTTTTGCATATTCAGAGTGACTTATTTCGGAATTTTTTTATTGTTTTTAAGTGCTTTTTGCAATGTGGAAATTAATTCTTTGTTAACTTGACAATATTTTACATTTTGAAAATGTTCACGAAAAATTAGCATTATTAATTTTTGTTCGCCTTGACTTATAGGGGTTACTTTTGTCGGCGGCGTCGGTGTCGGCATCGTTGTCGGCGTCGGCGTCCCCTTAAGCTTGTCCGGAGCATAAATCAGTCATTATAAGTCGGATTGACTTCAAACTTGGTATGCATGCTTCTTACAATGACCCGAAGTGCAGTGCACAAGAACCGGTACTCTGAACTTCTTATTTCTTGAGTTATTGCCCTTTGTTAATTTCCATACTTTATTTTGTCCGGGCCATTTCTCCTAAAGTATAAAATCTATGGACTTGAAACTTCATAGGATGATAGATCTCATTACGAAGAATGGCAGTGCATAAGAACTGGTACTATGCATTTCTTATTTTTTGAGTTATTGCCCTTTGTTAATTTTCATACTTTATTTTTGTCCGGGCCATTTCTCCTCAAGTATAAAAGGTATGGAAATGAAACTTCATAGGATGATATATCTCATTAAAAAGAAGTGCAGTGCACAAGAACTGGTACTCTGCATTTCTTATTTTTTGAGTTATTGCCCTTTGTTAATTTTCATACTTTATTTTTGTCTGGGCCATTTCTCCTAAATTATAAAAGCTATGGACATGAAACTTCATAGGATGATAGATCTCATTAAGAAGAAGTGCAGTGCCCAAGAACTGGTACTCTGCATTTCTTATTTTTTGAGTTATTGCCCTTTGTTAATTTTCATACTTTATTTTTGTCTGGGCCATTTCTCCTAAAGTATAAAAGCTATGGACACGAAACTTCATAGGATGATAGATCTCATTAAGAAGAAGTGCAGTGCACAAGAACTGGTACTCTGCATTTCTTATTTTTTGAGTATTGCCCTTTGTTGATTTTCAAATTTCATTTTTGTCCTGGCCATTTCTTCTAAACTATATTGTTCACAAGGCGACTTATCCGACTCGCGGAGTTCTAGTTTTTTAAGCATTTATTTGAGGAATGCTGCTTTAAACCACACATTCTCTGTATTTTTTCTATGCTTGATTATGCTTGATGCAATGTTTTTATCATGGACTAAGATAGGTAATATATGTCTTAAATTAATAAAAATATTATTTATTCTCACAGATGTATTGAATAGAATTTTAGAATATTTTGTTTTGTTTTTACTTGAATGTAGGAAAATAACAGATCACATGTTCGAGTTTGAATTTGACATGAAAATTGCCACTGAGAAGATAGTATTTGGAAAGAGAATTCCATACAAATATTGCATTGAAAAGATTGAAAAAACTGGGAAGGATCAATACACATGGGAGCATTATTTGAAAGAGAGTAACACTGGAATGGGTGCTAATAGAACTCTCACTTTGATAGAAAAATGGAATAAGATAGGTAATAGCAATTATGTTAAACTTGTTGAATTATTTTATAGTTTGAATGTTTTCATTTTTTCCTTTGAATATTTTTATTCAGGTTTTATTATCCCCCTCCGAAAACTTTTCGGCGGGGGATATAGAAATAGTCTCCGTCCGTCCGACCTTCCGTCCGTCCGTCCTTCCGTCGGACATTTTTGTCCGGAGCATATCTCTAAAAGTATTTGAGTTATCAACTTGAAACTTCATAGGTGGATAGACCTCATTGAGGAGGAGTGCAGTGCACAAGAATGATAACTCTACCCTGCATAATTTTTGAGTTATTGCCCTTTGTTATTTTTCAAAATTGATTTTTGTCCAGAGCATAACTCCAAAAGCCTATGAGATATCAACATGAAACTTCATAGGTGCATAGATCTCACTCAGGAGGTGTGCAGTGCATAAGAATGATAACTCTACCTTTCATAATTTTTGAGTTATTGCCCTTTGTTATTTTTTCTTACTTAATTTTTCACCTGAGTGAGGCATAACTCAAAAAGTGTTTGAGATATCAACATAAAATGTCATAGGTGGATAGATCTTATTGAGGAGAAATGATAACTCTTCCCTATACAATTTTTGAGTTATTGCCCTTTGTTCTTTTTCATGCTATTTTGTCCAGAGCTTATCTCAAAAACTATTTGAGGTATTAACTGGAAACTTCATAGGTGGATGGATCTCATTGAGGAGGAGTGCAGTGCACAAGAATGATAACTCTACCCTGCATAATTTTTGAGTTATTGCCCTTTGTTATTTTTCAAAATTAATTTTTGTCCAGAGCATAACTCAAAAGGCCTTTGAGATATCATTATGAAACTTCATAGGTGCATAGATCTAATTCATGAGGTGTGCAGTGCACAAGAATGATAACTCTACCTTTTATAATTTTTGAGTTATTGCCCTTTGTTATTTTTCATACTTAATTTTTCAATTCATTTTTTTTCTCAAAAAGTATTTGAGGTATCAACTTGAAACTTCATAGGTGGATAGATTTTACTGAGGAGGGATGCAGCACACAAGAATGATAACCTACCCTGCATTATTTTTCAGTTATTGCCCTTTGTTATTTTCAGCCATCAGTATTCACATAAGTTTCAAATCTGTAATCACTATAGCCATCAGTTTTCATTATCAAAAGACCTCTTAAAATGGAATTATTCTGCTCTACTACATATACATTTTTCCAATGAGCAAACACATTTGGCGGGGGATGGCCATGTTGACATGGCTCTTGTTTTATCTTGTAATGAAATTTAAAAACTTTGAAAATGAATATTTAATGTTTTACAAGGTGTTAGACATAGAAATCGTGATAATTCATGATTTAAATTTGATATAATGGGAATTTAAGTTGCAATAAATACACAAATATTTTTGATTTGTATACAAACAGATGTCTGGCATCAGTACGATGGAGTAGTGGAAAAAGAACCGTCAACATGGGATAGGGTTTCAAGTTTCATTTTCTCCTGGAGGACTGAGCTAATAAAACATGCAAAAAAAGGTGTTGATTATTTTAGCTCAAATATTCTGCAATCAGAAGATTCCAGTTACTCTGTATCCCTGGAACAGCTAGAAATGTTATTCTTAGGCTTTAAAAGAGCCTATTATCATGATGGTAGATGTTGGGACTCCAAGGACAATAAATATAAGGAAGATGTAAGCAAACTTTCATTTGTATAGCATTTGTAGCTCATCTGAGGACAATGTACTGAAAATTGAGCTTTTGTGGTCATCCGTTGTCTGTTGTTATCCTTAATTACTTTAAACAACACCTCCTCCTAGACCACTTGATGGATCTTGACCAATCTCTACAGATCTTCAAGTGGTCCTCTACAAAAGTTTGATGCATAAGTAGGTCACAGGAGCTAAAAATAGACTTTAAAAATGAAATCCATTGAAATTTCTCTCACTATAATGCATGGAACTTAGATATTAGGCATGTAGCTTCCCCTTGTGATCTTCTACAAAAGCCTTATATATCATGCTCCTGAAGCGGCTCAGTCGTAATGGTCACTTAGTTTACATATGCTTATACAGGAAAATACAAGTGTAAAATGTCCCAATACTTTGTGACAAAGTTAATAAATGATGGCATCCTTAAGATATTATTACAGCGTTCCCAAGGTCAGGGAAAAGTCAGGGAAAAATGATTTTTTTCCAAAGTCGGGAAACGGTAGGAAGCAAAATCAGTAAAGGCTACATATTTAATTATAAGTCAGTTTATTCCACCATTTTGGTATCTTTATTGTTATGCCCCCAAAGGGAGGCATAATATAATCGCACCATCTTTCCGTCTGTGCGTCCCCACTTCATCTGTATCTGGACTGTAACTTGGTCATACATTGAGGGATTTAGAAATAACTTGGCACAAATATTAACCACATCAAGATGATGTGTCGCGTCTAAGAACCACATCCCTACCTTAAAGGTCAAGGTCACACTATCATTTTGAAGGTTCACATTATCGCAATAAGAATAAATAGGTACACACATTCGTGTCCATACTGTAACTTTGTCATGAATTGAATGATATTAAAATAACTAGGCAAAATGTATACCTCATTAAGACGATGTGTGCATTCAAGAATTAGGTCTCTACCTCAAAGGTCTCCGGACTGTAACTTTGTCATGCATTGAATGATTTTAAATTACCAGGCATAAATGTTAACCACATCAAGACAATGTGTGGCGTTAAAAAAATTACGTCTCTACCTAAAAGGTCAAGGTCACACTATCATTTTGAAGTTTCACATTATCACAATTAGGGAAAATAGGTACATACATTCGTGTCAGGACTGTAACTTTGTCATGCATTGTATGATTTTAAAATAACTAGGCATAAATGTCTACTACATCAAGACGATGTGTCGCCCCCAAGAATTACGCCTCTACCTCAAAGGTCAAGGTCATACTAACATTTTGAAGTTTCACATTATTATACCCCCAAAAACGAAGTTTGGGGGATATATAGGAGTCACCCGATGGTTGGTTGGTTGGTCGGTCAGTCGGTCCAAACGTCTGTTGCATTTTCCTTGTCAGGAGCATAACTTAAAGACTAATGGTTGGAATTCAATATAACTTCATACAATGGTCAAACACATTGAAAGGAAGTGCAGTGCACAAAAACCATAACTCCATCATGACTCATTATAGAGTTGTTGCCCTTTGTTACTTTTCCTTGTCCGGAGCATACATAATTTGAAAGAAAAAAGCAATGGAATAGTAACAAAGGGCGGTAACTCAATAATTACTCTAGACAGAGTTATGGTTCTTATGCACTGCACTTCCTCTTAATTTGCTTGATGATTGTATGAAGTAGTATTGAATTCCAATTTCAATTTCAGGAAAATGTCATGGAAAAGTCAGGGAATTTAAAATTTCTTTTCTTTGTGGGAACTCTGATTAATCATATACTGTAATAAGATATTTACTGGGGCATGCATTTTTTGTCAAGCCTGCTTGTTGTGAGCTTGTCACTTTTGGTGTATAGTTTGGTGTAACATACTATGTGCATCTGTGTGTGTCCCTACAAAATAGGGATAAGGGGCTATCTAACTGTAAACAGAACAAAAGAGATCATTCTGCAACAATAGAGGAAGGTGCCAATGGCCCTCTATTAAACAAAATACAATATCAATAGAAATGTCCCTTTATCTCAGTTAGGTAGCATATTTGTTTGTGTGTCCATCTGGATTTTTCCGGTCTATATCTTGCCCATTCTTGGGTTGGTATGTCACACGCAAAACCCAGATCCACGGCTCAAAGGTCAAGGACACACTTTGGGGTCAGGGCAAAACCTGTTTCTTGTGTAATTTCTACAAGCATGGAGGGATTTTCATATAACTTTGGGTAAATATTTGCCATAGTGAGGGGAGTTTTATGCAAAAAATTCAGATGTCTGTGGCAAAGGTCAAGGTCACACTAAGGGGTCAAAGGTCAAATAACAAAATAAAACATTCAGTTGCTAATATACGTACATGGATTTTCTTTGAAAGCCTTCATTTCAATGTTCTTCCTGTGTTTGCCTTTGGAATAAGTAAATTGTAGAGAAGGGCTCCCAGTTGACTATGACTCTTTTAATCAAAGTGCATCGACCTAGGAACTTATTGTGTAGATACAACTTGATGAGTTCTATGTGCCACTTTATTTTTTGTGCCCCTAATTTAGTGGCAGGCATTTCGATTTTACCCTTGTCCGTCTGTCCGTCCGTTCTCTTTTGTGTCACACATAACTCAAAAAGTATTTGACCTAGAATAATGAAACTTTACAGGAATGTTGATCAGCATGTGTAGTTGTGCACCTGGGTATTTCTGTCTGGATATTTTTAGTATTTTTAGAGTTACTGCCCTCGATTTAGTAAAATTTTGCAATTTTCAACTTGTGCCGCATGTAACTCAAAAAGTATTTGACCTACAGTCATGAAACTTTACAGGAATGTTGATCAGCATGTGTAGTTGTGCACCTGGGTATTTTCGTCTGGATATTATTAGTATTTTTTAGAGTTATTGCCCTTGACTTAGTAATATTTTGCAATTTTTTAACTTGTGGCACAATTATTATTATTATTGTAACTCAAAAAGTATTTGACCTAGAGTCATGAAACTTTACAGGAATGTTGATCAGCACGTTTAGTTGTACACCTGGGTATTTTTGTCTGGATATTTTTAATATTTTTAGAGTTATTGCCCTTGACTTAGTAAAATTTTGCAATTTTCAACTTGTGTGCATGTAACTCAAAAACTATTTGACCTAGAGTTATCAAACTTTACAGGAATGTTGATCAGCATTTGTAGTTGTGCACCTGGGTATTTTCATCTGGTTTTATTTATTATTTTTAGAGTTATTGCCCTTGACTTAGTAAAATTTTGCAATTTTCAGTTTGTGTCGCATGTTACTCAAAAAGTATTTGACCTAGAGTCATGAAACTTTACAGGAATGTTGATCAGCATGTGTAGTTGTGCACTTGGTTATTTTCGTCTGGATTTGTTTAGTATTTTTATAGTTATTGCCCTTGACTTAGTAAAATTTTGCAATTTTCAGTTTGTGTCGCATGTTACTCAAAAAGTATTTGACTTAAAGTCATGAAATTTTACAGGAATGTTTATCAGCATGTGTAGTTGTGCACCTGGGTATTTTCATCTGGATTTATTTAGTATTTTGAGAGTAATTGCCCTTGACTTAGGAAATTTTTTGCAATTTTCAGTTTGTGTCGCATGTAACTCAAAAAGGATTTGACATAGAGTCATGTAACTTTACAGGAATATTGCTCAGCATGTGTAGTTGTGCACCTGGGTATTTTCAATTGGATTTATTTAGTATTTTTATAGTTATTGCCCTTGACTTAGAAAATTTTTGCAATTTTTAACTTGCTCAGCATATTTAGTTTTGCACCTGGGGTTTCGCTTGTGGATTTAGAATTTGTTGAGTTATTTCCCTTGACTTAGTAAAAACCGTTTGATTATGCTGTTATTTGTTCCTTGAATACTTGAGTTAGAATCAACCAACTTTACAGGAATAATGATCAACATCACTAAATTACAGGAATCATGATTCACATCACTGTGAAGCTATGCACCTGGACTTTGAATGTGGATTTTTTTCAGTTTTGTTAGAGTTATTGCCCTTGATTTACAGTAGTGTAAATTTGCAATTTTCAACTTGTTCATGCATAGCTCAAAAAGTATTTGACTTGTAGGCCTGAAAGTTTACAAGAATGTTGGTCAGCATGTGTACTTATGCACCTTGGGGTTTGCTTGTGGATTTATATCAGTATTTGTAAAGTTCTTGCCCTTTACTTAGTAAAAGATTTTTAGTTTTCAAAAAATATTTGACCTAGAGTCATAAGATTGACAGAACAGTGGTGCGGTAGGGGCACACATGTCCTATGGACACATTTCTAGTTTTATTAAAGTTTTTGTTCATGGTCAATTACTTAAATTATAACATTGAAATTTGATATGTTGATGCATCATGATAGTTCCTGCCTGCCGCCTGCCGGGTATAAAATATTTGCCATTTCAATTGCAGATTGGTGGATCTATTCTCGATGTTATACTGGAAACTGCAGGAAGTTTACAAAACACAACTGATATGTCTGCAAGTACAAGGGAAAGACAAGTTGCTCTAGCCATTGCTGCTGTATTTGCTGCCAAAAAGTTGGATTTGTCATTTAATGTTAATCTGAAGAGCTGGCAAAAAGTCTGTGAACATCTAATTATGAGACCTGATCCAGAGAAGAAAACTTGCCTTGAATTGGACATTTTGGAAAAGTATTTTCCTGAGAATAGGTAAATGAAGAATGTTTATTGTAAAGATGTAGTCTTTTGATTTAAAGCTTCTTAAGTTTTTATTTAAAGTACATGTATAAAGTAATATTTGTGGATATTTTGTTATAATGATAATTTACTGCAGGGATTATCATTGTAATAGCTTGCAATTTTTGCTCACCAGGTTCTATGATTCTCGAAGAAATGTTATGATAGATTGATTATCTTGCTTTTGTCAAGTTGCATAAAATAATTAAGAAGAAACATTTTAATTTTAAACCCATGTCATAAATACTTTGCAAATATTGAGGCCCTCAATGGGTTACTTTAGATAGGTTATTACATTTTCTTAGCACAGGATAAGGTACTTTTTATGTGAATTAAGGACCTAAAGTCAATTGGATAAAATTTCATTGTTTTTAATGATTTAAATAAAAGTTACAGCTAAATAACATGGGTCAGTCTGCTTCATGGTTTCTGGATGTTTACTAGGGTTTGTAATTAGGTATTGTTATCAAACTTGGTATATAGCAACTTTATGTTGTAACCCAGGTTGGGATTGCTTTTGGACACCCTTGGGTCAAGGTCAGTGTTACTAACTAGAGTTATAATTTATTGTAATATAAAGCAAGCTTGTGCAGAGACCCACTTGTGATTGCTTTTTGACCTAACTTAGGTTAAGGCCAATGACATTGTACTCAAAGTGCAAAATGGTTTCCGTACAATAACTAGAGTTTAAGGAATGTAATATTGTAATGAAACTTGGCATTTTGCAAGCTTATGAAGAGATCTAGCTTGGGAATGTTGTTGGACTCCCTAGGTTCAAGGTCAAGGTCACTGTAACTGAAAATTGGAAAAATGGTTTCTGTGAGATAGGCAATGAATTGTTATAATTATTTTTATCATTAAATATTACTAAGGTTGTGTTCAAATTTTGCATCAAACCACTTATTTTTCAAAAACTTTTAGTTGTAGGTGTGGGTTTGAATCATGTTTAGTAATAGCTCTAGTTTTTTTAGATGGGATTCAATATACAGAATTAATTTTAGTTAGTAATATTTCGGAAGCTTTCTGCTAATTAGCACTCTCAATTCCTAGAACTAACACATTGAGTGAAAGTGTCTTATTCAGGAAAACAAAGTCTTGCCCATAATGGGGTTAACCCGTTTGAACCAACATTTTCAGTAATGCTTAGTTTCCTAGTCGTAAGGTGTTAACCACTCCGCCATGTCCCATGTTTCAAAATGTTAAAGTAACAAATTGAAGATGTATGTGTTTATTTGTGTTATTGTTATGAGCATTTTTATACGCCCTTTTCATGGGGCGTCTGTTGACTTCAAACCACTTGCCCCTCAACGCTGTGAGTTCTAATCACGTCAGGGACTTTGGATTTTTTCATGTGAGAAAGCTTTTCCAGCTTACGGAACGTTGGTGGTTCTACTCAGGTGTCTGTTAGATAATGCACAGAAGGGCACCTGAAGTCTTTCTCCACCAGGAAAGCTGGAATGTCACCAAATGACCTATAATTTGTCGGTGACATAAAATCCATTTCAACAATTAAACAAATACGCCCGTTTCGAAAACAGGTCATATCATAGTTTCTCACCTGGCGGGCGGTCTGGTGGGTGGGCGGGCGGACAGCGTCCAATCTCCTACATGCATGTAGGAATTAAGATGAAACTTCGTAGAAATGTTCCCCACTTTGATAAGCCGTGTCGCGTCATGAACCAGATCTCTAGGTCAAGGGTCAAGGTCACACTTGGAGGTTATTGAAAAATGCTTGTCTGGAGCAAGTCTTCTACATGCATAGAGGGATTTCAATGTCACTTGGCACAAATCATCACATTTGTGAGACTTATTGTTGCGTGCATAATTTAGGTCACTGTGGACAAGGTCAAGGTCAAACATAGGGTTCAAATTTCAGATAAAAATATGAAAATGTGTATTCCGACTCTTTAGTCATCATTTATTGAGGGATTGAAACACAAATGATCATTATCATGACTATGGGTGTGAAACATTTAATTAAGGTAAATATATGCATGGTCAAAGTCTCTATGTCAAAAGTCAAAGTTACATTTAGTAGTCATTGATTACGCTTGTCAGGAGCAAAACTTTTACATGCATGGGGAAATTTCAACATAACTAGGCATAAATGTTCCCCATTGTGAGGCTAAGTATTGCACACATAATCGAGGTCCCTGCAACCAAAGTCAAGGTCACATAAAGATGTCAAAGTTTGTGTACAGGGACCATTTGGTCATCATTTATTGATGGATTGTAACACAAATGATTACTATCATGACTACAAGTGTGACACATGTAATTATACCCTGCACAACAAAGTTGTAAGGGGGGGGGGTATACTGGAATCAGCTTGTCCGTCCGCCTGTCAGGCCGTCGGGTGTCTTGTCGGTTTTTTCTTGTCCACCCATAAACTTAAGATTCCTTTGACCCACAGTCTTCATATTTTCCTTGCAGGTTAGTTTGAGGTCACCAGGTCAAAGGTCAAGGTCACAGGGGCCTTGACATCAAAAAGGTTGCCCGCCCAATAACTTAAAATTCATTTGACCCACAGTCTTTGTGTTTGGCATGGAGGTTAGTTATGATTAGTAGATAACCCCTATTGATTTTGAGGTCAAAGGTCAAGGTCACAGGGGCCTTGACTCCAAAAAGCTAGTCCGCCCAATAACTTATGATTCATTTGACCCACAGTCTTCATATTTGGCATGTAGGTTAGTCTTGATTAGTAAATGACCCCTGTTGACTTTGAGGTCACCGGGTCAAAGGTCAAGGTCACAGGGACCTTGACAGAAAAGTTTTTGTCTGCCGAATAACTTAAGAATCCTTTGACCCACAGTCTTCAAATTTGGCATGCAGGTTATTCATGATAAGTAGATGACCCCTATTGATATTGAGGTCACCAGGTCAAAGTCACAGGGGCCTTGACTGAAAAATTATTGTCTGCCCAATAACTTAAGAATCCTTTGACCCACAGTCTTCATATTTGGCATGCAAGTTAGTCATGATTAGTAGATGACCCCTGTTTATTTTGTGGTCACCAGGTTAAAGGTCAAGGTTATAGGGTTCTGAAATGAAAAAATATTGTCCGCCCAATAACTTAATAATCCTTTGACCCACAGGCTTTATTTTTTGCATGGAGGTTAGTTATGATTAGTAGATGACCCATATTTATTTGAGATCACCAGGTTAATGGTCAAGGTCACTGGGGCCTTTCCTGAAGAAAGCTTGTCCGCCAAATCACTTAAGATTCCTTTGACCCACAGTCTTCATATATGGCATGGATGTTGGTCATGTCTATTTGGTGACCCATGTTGATTTTGAGGTCACTTTGTCAAAGGTCAAGGTCACTGGTGCCTGAACTTCAAAAAGCTTGTCCACTCAATTGCTTTAGAATGCTTTGGTCAACAGTCTTGATATTTAGTATTGAAGTTGGTTATGACTATTAGATGACCCCTATTGATTTTAAGGTGACATTGTCAAAGGTCAAGGTCACATGGGCTTTTATAACAATAATCCTGTCTGCTCAAATGCTTAAGAATGCCTGTCCACAGTGTTTTGATTTTTACATTTTCACATTTGAAGCATATAATTATGTTCTTATATATTCATCATAAAATACATCCAGGTATAGCTGCATGAATGGGGTGGGGGGTGGGGGTGGGAGCGGGTATTGAAGACTTTCAGTGGCAGTTTTAGTTTTGAGGTCAGTAGGTCAAAGGTAAAGGTCACTTTGATCTTTGCCACTAAAAGCATGAAGAATACATAACTTAGCAATGCACTGGTTACTTCCCTCAGATTTGGCTGGGAGGTTGGCCTTGAGCTCTAAATGACTACTATTGATTCTGACAAAGTGGTATGTGGGGGTATTCACGCCATGACAGTGGCAGTTCTAGTTACGGTTAATATTTGCAAGATCAAGGTCAATAGAGATGATAAAATATTCAGATATTGTCTGGATATTACCAAAAGCATATCGTCTATATGCATATCTATAATGCCCACATCTCTGTCAAAAGCTTTTGTGACAGGTGTATTTTGTGACAATGTTCCCCTTGATTATAATACATTGTACCTTAAACTTATATTAGCTTTTGCATTTTCTCAAATTAAGCTTAAATTTTAGTGTTATATATGATTTTCTATTTTAGGCAACAGATGAAGGAAGCGTTCTTGTCACTTGGCAAGTACATTTCATCCAACTCGAAGAATCCATCTTGGCTATTTCTGATGCCATGGATTCATTTTCTGTATGGACTGTGTAGTCCATTTGATAAACCAGCTTTTGATGTAACTCACGACAAGAAAGATCCTACCTGGTGGGGCATATCACAGTTAGGGGAGCATTGTGTCAAGTATTTTAGAGGGAAGACAGATCATTGGGAAATGTAAGACTTTTTATTGAATAATAAGGGGGCTATCCTCTTCACCTGTGCATGTATGAATATTTTGGTTGAAGTCTGGCATGTACCTTCTTCTATAACATCATATCTCAACAACAAGGCCTGTAACTCTAGAATGGATTTTGACTAATTTATAGCTAAACTTTTCTGGTGGAAGTGTTGCTTGCAACATTAATCTTAAAAAGTACTAAAAGACATGTCATGCTCCAGAAATGCCTATACAATGTATTTTCTTTTTCTCATAACCTTTTTTATAGACAAAAAAAACAACAACTTTGGATAAAATATTGTTATGCACCTGGCAGTCAGTCCGTCTATCAGTCTGTTAGTAATTTCGTAACCAGCAAGCTTAAACAAAATGGTTCTACTTGGGTGCTTTTCTGTGCCTGAAATAAACCTTGGAAGAGGTAGCAGCTGTTGTTTCCTCCATCCTATAATCTTGCCATACAATCTTTACAGTGAAAATGTGACTTGTGACTTCACAATCCTCTACACTAAAACAAACAAATAAATCCCAATGGTTGTTTGCTTTGCATTTTCTTCAAGGCATTGCAGCCAGTAAGGTTAGATGAGTATGGAGAGCTTCTTATATTTATTTAATTGAACAAGTTATTTGTGAATCTCATGATTTTTCCATACCATTAATTTTGTAATAGAAAAAACATCATATGTTATTGGTTCCCTGCCATTGATTCAATTATTTCATGTTTTGATATGACTTCTTAATTTTTGAAAAAATCATGGAAGTACTGATCAAGATTTACATGTAGCTTGCAGGTTCCTGACACATTTTATGAATTCAAAGAATCAAGTGTTCAGTAATCTAGAATTCATTTTATACTTGTTAATACCATCAAGCACCAGCAAAAGTCAAGCATACTGTCTTACTGATAGCTCTTGTCATTTATCATTTCAGACCAATAGAAAAGACCCTGGATGTTTTGGAACCAATGTTTGAAATGGACTATTTGTTGCCACGATCATTTGTCACTGCAGTAAGACTGAGAGAACTTGATTCAGTAATAGCTACAGGCAAAATTCCAACAGAAATTATCCTAGCAAACTTGTTCTTTCACATAAAAGACACTAGGCCAAGTTGGAAATTCGATTACATTTACAGAACATACAGCTATGGAGATGTCACTACTGATGAAAGAGTAAGCTGTCTCTTTTGCTTGTGTAGAAGAGTTAGTTTAGAATAAGTTTGTTTATTTTTGATGAACAATCTACTCCATCTCTTTAAAAAATTGTGTGTCATGTCTTTATAGATAAAATTGGTTTGTTTACTCTGTGACAGCAAGTTATGGTGGGTTAACACACTTATAATTCTAAGTGTATTGTACATTTACTTTTTATTTTTAAAATTGATGAATTAAGATTTGTTGATTGGATTTTTTCAAAAATTACAAGAAGTCAATCATCCATGGGGTGATCTGAAGACGAGATTAAAAAAAGATTTTTCTCATATTTTAGCTTGTAGAGAAGAGTATGAAGACTCTATTAGAGCACCTTGAAAAGTCACCAAAGCAAAGGTATAAAAATTTTTCTACTTTCTTTACTTTATGATATAGTAAAGTGCTAAGAGATTAGCTTTCGTGATATTGTTCATCATTTTCATCATTTTCTTTAAACAACATCTAGCCCATATAGTGAATTATCTAATAAAATTTCATAGGAATGATATTTTGGTAGTCCTGTACCAAATTATATCATGCCTTTGAGTTCAAATTGGCCCCACCCTGAGGTTCCTTTAGTTAACATGGTCTTGAAATTTTTATTCAGTAATAACGGCAGGTAAGTTCTGCCCATCACTTTAGCAGAATTATGCCCCCTATTCTGTTTTGCTGTTTTTCAGTGACAAATTAAATATTCATCAAGAGAAGATGCAAACATTCTTTTCATCACAAGTTTTCCTGGAGTGCACAAAAACAAATCGTGTTAATCCATTTTCAAGTTCTATTGGGATTATGTTGCACTGTTTGTCATCCTATGAAGAAAGAGAAGATAAGAAAACAATAAGCCAGAAAAAATATGCTTTAGGGATAATGCAACCATGTGTCCCTGAAGTCTTTAAATGGATAGAATCTTGGAGTTGGCAGTGGGTAACCTACATGGAAGACACTCTCAAGGTTAATGGATAAGAAAACTATTTATTTTATATAGATCAAATCCTTACATTCAAATTAGATTATACTTTCTATGATAGATTTGTATGCTTAGGTAAAACTAAATCAATTCAAATAAAGTAGTAAAGTAAATTCACATATTAACATTAGGATCAATCTACTTGTTAACTATCACACAATTTTATCATGAAATTCACTTTGCATGTTAATAAGAATTGAATGCAAGCATACAGAATTCTGAAACTTGAAAAGTATTATTGAAAATCTGTTGATTTTTACTTAAGAAAACTTTATAATTCAGTGTTGGAATATGGTATATGCACCAGACAGCATCAAGTCTCAACCATTATGTGAGGAATGGAACAAACAAATTACAAAAGTCCTTTGGGATAAACTACAAACAAAGGTAAAAGTTCAACATGAAAAAAAAATAGCTGGAAAAGAATAGCTGGTGTTTTCAAGCTATCAAATTCAAAACACATCCTGATATTGTCATTGGCACTTTAAAGCAATGATTAAAAAAAAAAACCTGAACTTTTTTAAATTTCTAACCTATAATTTGTTTGGAAAGCCTTTTTTGCTCTTTGTCATGTTTTATCATTCTTACTTCTGTTTGTCATTTGAAGTTTAAAGGATGTGCACTGCATATATTTTTGTGCCCCCACTTTAGTGGCGGGCATTTAGATTTACCCTTTTACGTATGTCCATCCTTCCGTCCATCCGTTCTCTTTTGTGTCGCACTTAACTCAAAAAGTA
>NW_026863013.1:25000-42094 GCF_026571515.1 Ruditapes philippinarum
CAGATTAAGATGAGTGCAGCCGTCCATTAGACCACCTTTAAAAAATATAGGGACTTTATTTAGACGTGCAGAGTATATCATTAAAAAAGATAAATTGTGCTCTATGCATTGTTTGTACTGATGTGCTTT
Source organism: Ruditapes philippinarum (assembly GCF_026571515.1). Taxonomy (NCBI): domain Eukaryota; kingdom Metazoa; phylum Mollusca; class Bivalvia; order Venerida; family Veneridae; genus Ruditapes; species Ruditapes philippinarum. The sequence goes on from NW_026863013.1 coordinate 25,130, forward strand.
ATGCCATGTATTTAGGTCTCCCAAGCAGGATTTAAAGAATGCCACATTTTGTTTTTAGCTCACCTGTCACAAAGAGACAGGGTGAGCTTTTGTGATCGCTTTTCGTCCGGCGTCCGTCCGGCATCCGTACATAAACTTTTACTTAAAATGACATGTCATAAACCAATAAGCCAATTTCATCCAAACATCACAAGAATGTTCCTTAGGTGGTCACCTTTAGAAATTGTTCAAAGAATTTATTTCCATGCAGAACTCTGGTTGCCATGGCAACCGAAAGAAAAAACTTTGAATATTTTCTTTAAAAAAACCCAAATAGCTAGAGCTAAGCTATTTAGCATGAAACATCTAGTGTGTGTCTACCAAGTTTGTTCAAATAAAAGCCATTGGGTCAAAATTGGCCCCGCCCTAGGGTGTCATTGATTTTCCCTATATGCATATAGTAAATACTTAAAAAACTTCTTTTAAAGAACCCAAAGAGCTAGAACTAAGATATTTAGCATGAACCATATTCTAATGAGTGTCTACCAAGTTTGTTCAAATAAAAGCCCTAGGTTCAAAATTGGCCCCGCCCCAGGGGGTCATTGATTTTTCCTATATGCATATAGTAATAACTTAAAAATCTTCTTTTAAAGAACTCAAAGAGCTAGAGTTAAGATATTTAGCATGACACATGTTCTTATGGGTGTCTACAAAGTTTGTTCAAATAAAAAACCTGGGGTCAAAATTAGTCCTGCCCCGGGGGTCATTGATTTTCCTTATATGTGTCTAGCAAAATCTTAAAAAATCTTCTTTGAAAAAACCCAAAAAGCTAAAGCTTATATATTTAGCATGAAACATCTTCTAGTGAGTGTCTACAAAGATGGTTCAAATAAAAGCCCTGGGGTCAAATTGGCTTAGGGGGATTATTGATGTGTATAGCAAAAACTTAAAAATTCTTCTTTTAATAAAACCCGACGAGCTAGAGCTTAGTTGTTTAGCATGAAACATCTTCTTATGAGTGTATACCAAGTTTGTTCAAATAAAAGCCTTGGGATTAAAATTGGCCGTGGAGGGGGGAAGGGGGGAGGTCATTGTTTTTCATGATATGTGTGTAGTAAAAACTTAACATCATGAAACATCTTCTAATGGGTGTCTTCCAAGTTTGCTCAAATAAAAGCCCTGGGGTTTATACTGGCCCCGCTCCTGGGGCCTATATACAGTTGAGCGACCTCAGGGCCATCATGGCCCTCTTGTTTGGTGTCTGTTAGCAACAAAACTTGAACCTGAACAACCTGGAATCAATTCTTGCAGCAAGAGGCACATAGAGGTCACAGGGTCAAAGCTAAAGGTCACCAGGATCAAGGCCCCTCCCTCTCCCCAGTCCAAATTTGAAAAATAAATAAACATAGAGTGGTTTTAGAAAACTATGTTTGTCATATTATTGAAAATGACTGCTATTATTTTGATAGGTGGGATACAGTTTCTAACAAGCTACAGAGTGGTGAAATAAAGTTCAGAGATATAGAGAAAATTCTTGGCAACAGATACCAAAAGGATTATGACAATATGATAGTTGAATTGAAAACATTTGGACTAAATGTCAAATGTATACATAAGCGGGTTGACCAGTTAAAGAAGTACCGACATCTAGGAGATTGTGTGAAAGGAGCAAAAACCATTCTGAAATTTGCAAATGACTACAACCTAAAGGGAGATTTTAAAGAAATTAGAATTATTGCAAATGTGAGTATTTGGTTTTTTTTTGTACAACTTCAGTTCTTATTCTTATTGTACATTGCAGGTCAGGTAATACCGACTGTTGTAATTGTGCTTATTACATGATTTAATATGCCACCCAAAATTTTTGAAAGACATATTGTTTTGCCTTACCCATCTATCCATTTGTGTGTTCACATTAAGTTTGTCAGGCTTTCACAAGTCAAACAGTTCACAAGATTTTGACTGAACTTCACAGGAATGATCAGTACCAACCCAAGTTGTGCATATCATTTGCATATAGCTTTCCTGCAGTAAATGGTCACCAGAGCAAAAAATAAAAAATTCTGGTATGGCTTTCACAGGGGGTATTTTGACAAAACATATACAGATGTGATCAGTACCAACGTTAATATCCCAGGAACATTCTGCCTCGCTGCACACAGCTTTGCTGCAGGGGTAAAAATGGAAAAATCTTGTCTGGCTTTCACAGGTCAAACTGCTGGCGAGAATATATGCCTCTTTGTACACACAGGAGAGACATGTTTTTGTGACAAAACCCCTATTAAAAAAGTAGGTGAATAGGAATGTGATATCAGGTCAAGCATTTACACTAATACAGTTAATCTATTAGTTACTTAGGACCAGTACTTTAATAATAGAATTGTGCAGGCAAAAGTACAGAGCTGGATCAGATACACTACATAATAGTAACATAAGTCTGCTTTTCTCCCAATGCTACTAATGTAGGGTTTATTTTGCACTAACAAAAACTTTGTAATACACAGCATGGTGAAAATGATCTGGAGATGAAATCCTTTGATGAGAGTGTGATGAATGCCTGTGATTTCCTCAAGGACCTTACACCACAGAGAGAGAAATGCCTGAACATGTTTGTTCAGTGCAGACCTTTAGTTCAGTGGTTGAAAGAATCAATGAAGAAAGGTAAGATTGTTTATATTGCAATTTATTTAGTCAACAAAAACAGTTAAAATTGTCAAATGAACAAAGGAAGTAAATTTCAGATATGTTTTGACTACAATGTATATGTTTCATGTGGGTTGTCCCAATACCCAGTGACAAGAGTGTTTAAAATTTTAACAGAAGAGATATGAATAAGATATTTTAATATGTTATAAACTCATACAATTGAAACATTTTCACAAATTAAGACAGAAAAATATCAACAAACATCAAAATGATGACATAAATACCATGGCAACTGTGTGTGAAATCGTGGTGTACGTCCAACGTCAAAGACCATGTTAAACCTGCATTTTGGGCCTTTTAAAAAGTACTCTCTGTGGCGTTCAACAGATAAACTGTTGGTTTATCGTTAATTGTCAATAACAAACTTAATCCATGTGCTTGTTAGTCTTTGTTGAATGTTTGGGTGACTGAACATTAATTTCTCTCTAGTATCGTACTTCCGATCTTGTTAAACCTGCTCTAGCTGTTGGAAAATAGGCGATGGAGATTGGTCTTCCTGTTTGTTGTTTTTCATATTTTTACATTTTGTAATGCAGAATTCTGCTATCATTCATGTCATTTGTCATGTCGGAGTATGTTGCTAAACTGTTCTATTTACGTGTATTAATTTTAAAGTCTTAATAATTGTCATACTTTTAGTACTCAATAGAATCGGATAACTGTTCGCAGCGCGGCATGTTCTTTGGACCACATCATTTTTAACTTTGATGTTTTCATTTGTCTTTTTCTCATTTGTTTTCTTAAGTTATTAAACTGAATTTCCTGGGATGACGTTATCATATTAGCAGAGGAAGTTTACATTATAGCGCAAACACAATCAGATATTTGGAATACACGTTATTTATTAAAAACCTATTTATAACAAACGCAGATTGTTTGATGTGCGCCGGGAACTCAGGCCTATGTCATTAATATTTAGAATTTTCAAGTAACTTGAGTACATATTTGTAAATGAGTGAATGTAATGTAAAATAATAAATTATGGGTTAAATGTGTGAATTATTATATATTGGCGGTAAAAACCAACCGTCTATAAGATTGGTCAGGGACTTTTATGACAACCCTCGTATATATGTATATGTGTTTAAAAATTGCACATAATGATTTTTTGTATCTATGACATTCTGTGATTTAATTATTTTTTTTCATAATTATAGCTGGATTAAAAGAGCTGAAGGTATTTGTTGACCTGGCATTTATGTCAGCTGGTGATGAACCAATCAACATTGCTCGTGTTCAGTGTCTCCACTCAGCTGTGACAGGATATGCCCCGCTTATATTTGATCTGGATGAGAGTTCTGGATACAAGGAACTCTTGAATCTTTGTGCTGTTGTTTGGAAAGAACTTGAGGCAAATCCTAAGCTTCCAGATAAACTAGTATGTCATAATTTGTTGATTTTTTTCTCTAAATTTTGTAATGAACAGTTTTCGAAAAATGGAAACTGGATAAGTTAATTTAAGAAATTCAGAATGTTGAGAGTTGGAATTATCCAGTACTTGTGTCAAATAGAAAACATGGTTATGAATCCTTCTATGCCTAAAACCAAAGACCCAGGTTTAGATGCAAATCCATTAACCACTAGGCCACACAATCCCTTGATCGTGGTATTTGAGATTGCTTTCGAATATTTCATTTGCATATACATATATACTGTTCTCCTTTAAATTCACGGTACTTAGCGCTTTGAAACCATAAAAAAAAAAAAAAAAAATGAAACTTGTGGTACAAAAATTGTCATAAGCTTTAACATATAGGTATTTTCTGCTGTATGGCACAAGGAAACAAACAATATATTCAGTCAGTCAATTTTAATGGACCAAACTTAGACCATATGTCAGCCATTTTGAAAACAGTATGTCATCATTTAAATCGCGGTAATGGTGTTACATTTCAGTTCTTCAAGTTTCCTTTAAAATTTTTACATGTTATTTTGCTTGATTTTAAATATTAAAATTATCCTTACCTTGTAACTCAAAATTTATTTCTTCAATAATCAAGAACATTGATGATTGTTTCAGACATACGCACAAATTTAATGGACTATTATTGCTTTTTGTAGAAATTTGTAAAATGTTGTTTTGTTTTAAGTAAAAAAATCTAGAGATTTAAAATATTTTGCACAAAAACTTTGTGTTGCATAGGGGTATGAATAAAATATGTCAATTCTGACCAATTTTAACACTGGCGACATGAAAATATGCCATTGCCGTGAAATAAGTGATGACACGGAATAAGTGATGTTGAGTATAGTGTATCATTTTATATATAAGTTGAATAAAATGTAAATTACTTGTCTTAATTATACAGAGAGACACAAATAGACAGATACAATGGCTTAAAGAAATCAAGAAAGCTCACGGTTCAGTGGAGGTTACCTCCCTCATGCAGGCTGAAGCTATTAATGCTAATGGAATATTTACAGTGGGTAAAAATGCATGGAAGAAAGATGCTGATGCTCATAAGATGGATGAAACTCTACTGGTATGGTAACATTTTTATTATATTCATGCATAAAAATGTGTATATCCTTATTGAAGTACACAGAGATTTATACTTCAAATTCTGTAATAGATATCAAATCCTAAATCATACCTAGCATTTCACCTCTTAAGGAGATCAGAATGAAAAATATTTTTATTGCATATATATATAGAGGATATATACACTTGTACCTACATTTCTGTGTAAACTGTGTACCAAACTTTTTAGCTCATCTGACCGCCCCATGGGTCATAGGTTTTCCTTATATGTATATATTTAAAACTTAAAAATTCTTCTTGTTTGAAGGTACAAGTCTTAGAGCTTAGATATTTGGTATATATTATTATCTATAGGTCCTCTACCAAAGTTGTTCAAATGATAGTGCTGGGGTCAAAATTGGCCCCGCCCCGGGGGTCATAGGTTTTCCATATATGTATATAAATAATAACTTAAAAAAATTTCTTGTCTGAAGGTACAAGGCTTAGAGCTTAGATAATTGGTATATAATATTATCTATAGGTCCTCTACCAAAGTTGTTCAAATAATAGCCCTTGGGTCAATATTTGCCCCACCCTAGGGGGTCTGAGTTTTCCTAATATGTATATAGTAAAAACTAAAAAATTCTTCTGGTTTGAAGGTATAAGGCTTAGAGCTTAGATAATTGGTATAATATTATCTCTTGGTCCTCTACCAAAGTTGTTCAAATTATAGCCCTGGGGTCAAAATTGGCCCTGCCCCAGGGGGTCATAGGTTTTCCTTATCTGTTTATAGTAAAAACTTAAAAAATTCTTCTTGTTTGAAGGTACAAGGCTTAGAGCTTAGATATTTGGTAAATAATATTTTCTTTAGGTCCTCTACCAAAGTTGTTCAAATTGTAGCCCTGGGGTCAAAATTGGCCCAGCCCCAGGGGGTCATAGGTTTTCCTTATATGTATAATAATAGTACAAGGCTTAGAGCTTAGATATTTTGTATATTATATTATCTGTAGGTCGTCTACCAAAGCTGTTTAAATTAAAGCCAGGGGTCAAAATTGGCCCCGCCCCGGGGGTCATAGGTTTTCCTCATATGTATATAATAAAAACTTAAAAAATCTTATTGTCTGAAGGTACAATGCTTAGAGCTTAGATATTTGGTACGTAATATCACCTATAGGTCCTCTACCAAAGTTGTTCAAATTAAATCCATTGGGTCAATATTGGCTCGCCCCAGGGGGTCATAGGTTTTCCTTATATGTACATACTAAAAACATAAAAATTCTTCTTGTTTGAAGGTACAAGGCTTAGAGCTTTGATATTTGGTATATAATATTATCTATAGGTCCTCTACCAAAGTTGTTCAAATTATAGCCCTGGGGTCAAAATAGGCCCCGCCCCAGGGGTTAAAGATTTTCATTATATGTATATATTTAAAAAATTCAAAATTCTTCTTGTTTGATGGTTCAAGGCTTAGAGCTTAGATAATTGGTATATAATATTATCTATAGGTCCTTTACCAAAGTTGTTCAAATTATAGCCCTGAGGGTCAAAATTGGCCCAGCCCCGGGGGTCATAGGTTTCCTAATATGTATATAAAAAAACAAACTTAGAAATCTTCTTGTTTGAAGATACAAGGCTTAGAGCTTAGATATTTGGTACGTTATATCAACTATAGGTTCTCTACCAAAGTTGTTCAAATTATAGGCCTTGGGTCAAAATTGGCCCTGCCCCAGGGGTCAAAGATTTTCCTTATATGTATATATTTAAAAAAATTAAAAATTCTTCTTGTTTTATGGTACAAGGCTTAGAGCTTAGATAATTGGTATATAATACTATCTATAGGTCTTCTACCAAGATTGTTCAAATTATAGCCCTAGGGTCAAAATTGAATTTAAGACCAGGTAACTTCACTTTTGTATATCAATTGCATTTAGTACTCAGGTGAGCGCATTGGGGCCAATGGCCCCCTTGTTTTTAGCTCACCTGTCACAAAGTGACAGGGTGAGCTTTTGTGATCGCTTTTCGTCCGGCGTCCGTCCGGCGTCCGTCCGTCGTCCGTCCGTAAACTTTTACTTTAAATGACATCTCCTCATAAACCACTAAGCCAATTTCATCCAAACTTCACAGGAATGTTCCTTTGGTGGTCACCTTTAAAAATTGTTCAAAGAATTTAATTCCATGCAGAACTCTGGTTGCCATGGCAACCGAAAGAAAAAACTTTAAATATCTTCTTTTAAAAAACCATAAGAGCTAGAGCTTAGATATTTGGCATGAAACATCTTCTAGTGAGTGTCTACCAAGTTTGTTCAATTAAAAGCCCTGGGGTCAAAATTGGCCCCGCCCCGAGGGGTCATTGATTTTCCCTATATGCATATAGTGAAAACTTAAAAAATCTTTTTTTAAAGAACCCAAAGAGCTAGAGCTAAGATATTTAGCATGAAACATGTTCTAATGGGTGTCTACCAAGTTTGTTCAAATAAAAGCCTTGGGGTCAAAATTGGCCCCGCCCCGGGGGGTCATTGATTTTCCTATATGCATATAGTAAAAACTTAAAAAATCTTCTTTTAAAGAACTCAAAGAGCTATGGCTAAGATATTGAGCATCAAACATGTTCTAATAGGTGTCTACCAAGTTTGTTCAAATAAAAGCCCTGGGGTCAAAATTGGCCCAGCCCCAGGGGGCCATTGATTTTCCCTATATACATATAGTAAAAACTTAAAAAATCTTCTTTTAAAGAACCAAAAGAGTTAGAGCTAAGATATTTAGCATGAAACATGTTCTAATAAGTGTCTACCAAGTTTGTTCAAATAAAAGCCCTGGGGTCAAAATTGGCCCCGCCCCGGGGGGGGGGGGGGTCATTGATTTTCCCTATATGCATATAGTAAAAACTTAAAAAATCTTCTTTTAAAGAACTCAAAGAGCTATGGCTAAGATATTTAGCATCAAACATGTTCTAATAGGTGTCTACCAAGTTTGTTCAAATAAAAGCCCTGGGGTCAAAATTGGCACCGCCCCGGGGGTCATTGATTTTCCTTATGCGTGTATAACAAAAACTTAAAAAATCTTCTTTGAAAAAACCCAAATAGCTACAGTTAAGATATTAAGCATGAAACATCTTTTAGTGAGTGTCTACAAAGTTTGTTCAAATAAAAGACCTGGGGTCAAAATTGGCCCCGCTCCCGGGGGTCATTGATTTTCTTTATATGTGTATAGCAAAAACTTAAAATCTTCTTTGAAAAAACCCAAATAGCTAGAGTTTTAGATATTAAGCATGAAACATCTTCTAGTAAGTGTCTGCAAAGTTTGTTCAAATAAAAGCCCTGGGGGTCAAAAACTGGCCCGGCCCCAGGGGTGTCATTGTTTTTAACTATATGTGTATAGTAAAAACTTAAAAAAAATCTTCTTTTAAAAAGCCCAATGAGCTAGAGCTTAGATGTTTAGCATGAAACATCTTCTTATGGGTGTCTACCAAGTTTGTGCAAATAAAAGCCCTTGGGTTAAATTGGCCCTGCAAGGTTGGGGGGGATGGTTGGGGGGGGGGGCCTATATACAGGTGAGCGACCTCAGGGCCATCATGGCCCTCTTGTTTAACTTGTTCTCTTACTTTCCATTATATAGTTACTTATATGATTATTTTAATTGTTTATTGGAACAATGCTTATTATTGCATAGGCTGTGATGGACATTATAAAGCTAACAGTTCCGGAGAAAGAAGGCAAGAGTCAGTTAAGGAACTATACGTTCTCCCAATGTCAGGATCTACAGAGTAGACTCATGTTGGTGGCTGGGAAGGCAGAGATGGGTACAGATAGTGTGGACAGATTTACCATGGTAACAATATCTTAGCAACAATAGAATAATTTTTTTAATTGGTTTTGAGCTATATAGTAAAGCTTTGGATTGTTGACATATTTGAGAATAACTGTTGCACTTTATGAATAGATTTTAAGTATACTCCATTCAGAGGCCAAGCACAGATGAAATGTACATTTTCTGATTCAAGCCGGCCGGTTAGTGAAATAGGTCAATTTTGTTGTGATTGATCATTCACACTGTACCTCTGCTCTTGTATGTACAGAAGTAATCAGTTCCCTGTGAAAGTGAAAGCAACTAGTACTGGTAAATTGATTGACAGTCTGCCCAGAAATGATACGGTGGCTGAAATTCAAAATATATATTTACCGAAAAAAGGCAAATTTGCAAAATTCTTTTCTTTGAATTTTACTTTCATAAGTAGTAAAATGTTAAAAAGCTGGAAAAAATACTTCAGAGTGTTTGGCAAATGTGATACAATGTATAGCATGTTTTACCTATTGTGTAACAAGATATAATTAATCATTATATTTATATAGTGAAACTTCAAAATCTATATGTAACAGATAGCCCGTGTCCTTTCCTTTTGTAAATTAAAACATTGCACATACAATTTGTATCATTTCACAGATATTTGACAGTATAACCAGACTTAGCAATGTGTACATGAAACTTTGTTCATCTGGATGTGTGCTGTTTAAAGACTGGACAGCTAGATTCCTGTGTTATCCTAAACATGATCGTCCAGTTTGTGCCATACTAGAGTTTGGCCAAGGTGATAGTGTACCTCAGCTGAAGGTAAGTCTAAACATAATACTGAATTATTTAATATGAGCCTGTTTAATTCTTATCGAATAAACCTTTATAAACTAATATTTTTAGTGCACTGTCTAGTGGTTATCTTTAACAGTGTGAAAATCAGTCAAAAACATTTTATTTTGCAGCTAAATTTATTATCTAAATTAACCTGCATTGCAAAGGTCAAATGATGGCTTTAGAGCTTTACTACGGGAAAACAGATTACTAGTGCTTCCCCATTAATTATCTAAGGCACAAGTTGGCACTTGAATAAGTGCAACATATCTTCAGAAACTTAGCTGGTGAGCTTCTTTGTATGAAATATTTCAAAGTATGTTGTAGAAATCAAACCCATACAAATGTTGTTAAAGTGATCTGAAGCTTGAGCTTGCAGGCTTCTTTTCACAGCTGTATTCATATAATCGCAAAATTGTTCACCATTGATTTGTACCATAGCAAGCAGTGGCTTTCCATAGCTATCATTGACTTCCATAGCAACCATTGACTTTCCATAGCCACCAGTGACCTCAAAGACTATAGCAACCATTGACTTTCCATAGCAACCAGTAACCTCTTTAGCAACCATTGACTTTCCGTAGCAACCATTGACTCCCATTACAATTGTTTTTTAAGTTTTGTGTGATGGTAACTAATATATTGTTTTACTATAGGGAAGACGATCTGAGAGGGAGGACTTGAAGGATATAATTCCTGAACTAGCCAAGTTTATGGAATGTTGTCTTGATGAATGGCTGGATCATATTAAGGAGAAACGAAAGACTTATCTTCATTTGAACTACTACACTGTAGACCAACTTGTTATCCTTCAGAGAGAACTGGTTAAAATGGGAATAGAATCAGAGCCGTCACATCTGGTGTATCCTTTGTTGTCTGCTGTAAAAGAGAATTGTACTCCAGGTATTGTCTAATACTGAAATCTTTACTATCTCAGTTATCAAAGAAAGCTCAATCAATATCCATCTATTCAATTAGGCTTGTTTTCTTTAAAGTTACTGTTAACATTTCTAACATTGTTTGCCAAAGTCATCAGTTACCAACTTGGAGAAAAATGAAATGTATAGAGAATATTGAATGAGTGTAAGTTCAATACTGAACAAGTTGAATAAAATAAATTATGATATTATTTTATTAGAGTTCAATAAATTTAGTATTGAACCTACACAAAAATAAAATTGTATTTATCACATACCCAAAATAAAAGCTGTTTAAAGTGAAAAAAAAATCTTTATTTCATTGAAGTGACTATGTTAATACGCTTACATTAAGCACGTCTACACTGTTTGTATAACCCAAATGAGGTTGCGTCAGAATAATTTTTATATGCATGGCCATGCAATACCATTTTTACGGAATCTTAAAAGTGGCACGGGTATGTTAAAAATTTATGTATCAACTTTTTACTATTTCTAGATGACCTTATAGAGGCAATGGCTGCTGCTAAAGAAGAGATAGATGGTGATGTAGATATGGAAGCTGTAGGTGAAAATGCTGATGACGATGAGGGAGATGAAATGCCAGCTGATGCCACTGAAGACGAGAAGAGACAAAATTTTATACAGGAACTTGTCGTAGCTGGATATGATGAGGCCCTTGCACTGAGGGCACTGCAGTTTATGGGACCAGAGGATGTTACTGCCGGTAATAATCTTCATCAAATCAAGATTTAAAAGGAAAATTATAAAAATATTATTTAATACAATCAGAGGAATTGCAATAAATTAACATACAAAATGTGGTATGGAGTTTTTCTTAAATTTCGGTCAAAACATAAATGATCTTAGAATGACTGACAAAATGTTCAACTATTATGTATAGATTTGTTTTGTTAAATAAATGCTATGTTTTTTTACATGTCATTTTAACACTTTATAAATTTGAATGATTACATTCTGATAATTGTCTAAATTTATCTCCAAACTTCAGGTATAGTATGGTGTATGGATCATGATGAGGACTCCAATATGTCTGATGATGTGGAACAGCCTCAAATTGATAATCAACCAATGAGAGAGCAGGTTACACCGAGACCTATATTCACTGGCTGGAGCCAATCACAGACTGACATACAAACTATGATTCTAACAAACATATCTGGACTGAGAAAGCAGAAGTATATAGCTCATTTTTAGCTCGACTATACGAAGTATATGGAGAGCTGTCCTACTCGCCCCGGCGTCGGAGTCCGCGTCCAGATTTTAGATTAAAGTTTTGGTGCAGTAAAATATTTTTCACTATAACTTTGTCATTTCTTAAGGTATCAACTTCAAACTTCAAATTTATGTTCCTTATCATCAACCACATCTTATGTGACAAGGTTCATAACTCTAGCACCAATATTTTCAGATTTATCTCCCCTTGAACTTAGAATTTTCCTTAAAAAATACTATTTTTTACTGTTACTTCTTTATTTCTTAAGGGATCAACCTCATACTTCAAATATATGTACCTTATCATCATCCCAATCTTATGTGACAAGGTTCATAACTCTAGCACCAATATTTTCAGATTTATCTCCCCTTGAACTTAGAATTTTCCTTAAAAAATACTATTTCTTACTGTTTCTTCTTAATTTCTTAAGGGATCAACCTCATACTTCAAATATATGTACCTTATCATCATCCCCATCTTATGTGACAAGGTTCATAACTATAGCACCAATATTTTCAGATTTATCTCCCTTTGAACTTAGAATTTTCCATTAAAAATATTATTTTTTACTGTTACTTATTTATTTCTAAAGGGATCAACTTCATACTTCAAATATATTTACGTTATCATCATCCACATCTTATGTTACAAGGTTCATAACTCTAGCACCAAGAATTATCTCCCCATAAACTTAGATTTTTTTACTAGAAAAATGTTATTTTTTATAATATTTTTTTTCTTTTTAAAGGTATCTACCTCAAACTTCAAATACTTATTTCTTATCATCAATTACATTTTATGTGACAATGTTCATAACTCTTGAAGCAATATTTACAGATTTATCTCTCTTTGAACTTAGAATTTTCTTTAAGAAATATAATAACTTCTTTACTTTTTAAGGTATCTACTTCAAACTTCAAATATATATTTCTTATCATTACACAAATGTTGTGTGACAAGGTCCATAACTCTAGCATGACTATTTTAGAATTATTCCCCTTGATCTTGGAATTAATGTTAACAAATGTTATTTTTTTACTATAATTTAATACATAATTATACATAATTGATTTTTCTTTCATAGTTTTGTCCTCCTTACTGCGTCCAGTATTTTATTAGTCGAGCTTCGCTGTCTCCTGTGACAGCTCTTGTAATACCTTCTGATAAGTCAACTTGAAAAAGTATTAACATAACATTGATTTTTATTATATAATATGTTTCATTACAATAATGATGGTGATTGAGAGAATTTAAGTTTTTGCATGCATTAGCAACTTTAAATAAACATGTGATTTTGACTAAATTTATAAAAATCAAGGTTTATGTTACAGTGATGTTGGATCGACGCCTCTGATCAGTGATCTTACTGCATTATGGAAACAGTTTCTGGATTCTATATCTTCCAATATACGAGACTATCTAAGTCTGGAACATCTTGGTCTTATACTGAAATATCTTGCTAGAAAAGGTATGATAACTATTAATATACAGTAGAACTTCTATGAGTCGATCTTCGATTAGTCAATTTTCTCGATGTGTCGAAGTAAAATGAAAGTCCCGATTTTTTCCCTTATATATTCCTTATAAAAACCTATTTATGAGTCGAGATTTTATGTGTCGAATTTTTCGATGTGTCGAAGTTTTTTCGTTGTCCATATAGAATAAATCTAGTACAATTTACCACAAATAAGTCGAAGTCCTTTGATTATTTTGACACCTTCGATCTCGAGACATTTTTCACACCTTTTCTGGCCGCGAAGACGATTTCCGATCAACTTTAGTGACAGGTGTTAATTACACAGCCGAGTGTTCAAACAGCCTTTCTATGCACTTAAATGTGTGAAAAAATGCTTGAATCATTACTATTTTAATTGCCATAGCAGTATTTGAAAGAACATGTAAACATTAAAAACTGTCATTTGAGTACTTCCGTGACCCGGTGTCGCGTGATAATCACACGCGAAATATTTACTATAAGCTGGTTTAGTTATTGCCCTTTCATATTGTTACGCCTTTTGTAACTTCATTGTATACGTCAACAGGGAGTCCAAATCTTTAAATGTGAAAAATTATTTAACATGTCATATTTATCATTGTATTATTATGTAAAATATCAGATTAATGAATGAAAGAAAAACATGAAATAGGCTATGTTATAGATTTTATAATAAGGGCTAGTCACTGGTTGAAATTTTGTCATGAAATTAAGACCTATTCATGAGTCGAAGTCCCGATGTGTCGAAGTTTTTATGCAAGTCCCTCCAACTTTGACTTACCGAAGTTCTACTGTATTTGAAAAGTAATCTGAAATACAGAGTGAAATTATTTAAGTATTGCCAATTTCTACTGAATTGTATATGTTTTGCTCTCTTTTTCAGTGAAGTATAGTCATGCAGTTACCAGCATTGATCACAAATCATTTTATCTAATTTAGTTCTTGATCTTTAGCTCCACTTTTATGTATAGAGATCTCTACCTGCCACACCAATTTTAAGTCAAAAGATCGAAGGTGAATGCCACTGGAACCTGCTATTACAAAGCATTAAACTGGCCTAAAAACTTTGTATGTAGAGGGAGCAAACTTACGAGTTTACCTAAAGCTTTCTTCATAAGCCAAAATTTATAATTCATAGTTTTCTTTTTATGTTTTCTTTTCATGATTACTTTTTTAGATACAAAAGAAGTATCCAGATCGCTACCACCAGGCTTCAAAGAAGGTAAACCCAACCTGATTATATGTCCCTCAGGTAAGCTGGATTATTCTAAACTTGAATATCAACATAAATAACAATACAAACAATGCCAAACTCACAGAAGAATGTGATTGCATTATGAGACCTTTCATTATTTTTTTGGCATTTATTTTGTTAGCTTTTTGAAATTAAACATTTGCTCACAAATAACTGCTTCAAAATCATGTAACATTATTGTTACAGTCTTAATAAATTGTACATTTAAATCTATATAGAATCAAGAATTTGCAAACTCTTCAGAAGGTTTTATACACTACTTGTATGTTTTAAATAATGATATTCATGTAATTGTACAGTGATATGAGACTGTTGTTCAAATATTTCATTTATGGATGGAAACATATACCGGTATGATATCTAGCCCTTACACTGCTAAATTGTTTAATAGATTAGTCTTTTCAATGTTCTATTGTCAATTCAATGTTGAGTTTGTGTTTTAATACCTTCAAGTTAAAATTATGCAGCCAGAGGTATATAGTGTGTTCAGACAGCATTGACGTTTAGACTGGTCTGCCTTTATACCAATGGTGTTGGTAGAACAAATTATTATGTGGCGGCATAGCCTAGTGGTTAATGCGTCGGACTAGTAATCTAATGATCACTAGCGGCATGGGTTTAAACCTCGTGATGGGCAAGTCATTGTATCCTTTAGCAAGAAACTTTACACTCATTGCTCAGTACTGGTTGGTTCCAGGCATGGATTCCAAAAGTGTAAGTGTCTATAACCTTATAGCTTCCTACACAATCGCAGAAAATAAATGCTGTATTGACCAACAAATTATTGCTTTTAACATTCAAAGATGGTTCTACTCGGGTGCCCCTGTGTGCATTATTTCAGGCATGAGCAGGCATCTGAGTAGAACCATCTTTGAATACTAAAAATAAGGTCCTCTTCCACCAGTAAAGTTTGAAAGTTGCCATTTGACCGTTACAGTGTTGCTGTGACTTAAATCACAACCAGAAATTTATTCAAAGATTTGATATTGTAGGAGATGTATTGATGACCACACTATCTATATATATGATGGACAGAGATCAACCTCTACCTATGTCAGATGAAATACTCTTGTGTACACCTAACACAACCAAAGATGAAGTAAGAAGTTAACAGAATTATATTACAACAAATTTAAAACACATTTTTAGTTCACATGAGCTTGCTCAGGATGTGCTTTTAGGATTGTTGAATGTCGTCGTCCGTCCACATTTGTTTGTTAACACTCTAGTGGTCACATTTTTGCCTCAATCATCATCAAACTTTGTCAGGATGCTTGTCTAGGTAATTGCTCGCATGAGTTCCAGCATGGGTCACCTCAGATGAAAATCTAGGTCACGGGAGCTAAAAATAGAAAAATCTTGTAAACACTGGAGTGGCTACTGTTTTGATCCAACTATCCTGTAAATTGGTCTGATGACTTCTAGGTCAAGTTCTAATATGGGCCATCAGGGGTCAAAAACTAGATCACACCTCCCAAATATGGAAAACGTTCTAAACACTCTAGTTGTTACATTTTGACTCAATTGTCATCAAACATGGTCAGGATGCTTGTCTAGGTAATTGCTTTGATGAGTTCGAACATGGGCCATCTGGAATGAAAAACTAGGTCACAGGAGTTAAAAATAGAAATTTTTTTGTAGCTCTAGTGGCTACTGTTTTGATCCAAATATCCTGAAAATTGGTCTGAAAGTTTGTTTTGATGATTTCTAGGTCAATTTTAAATATGGGTCACCTTGGGTCAAAAACTAGGTCCACCGCCTATATATGGATAAACCTTGTTAACACTCTAGTGGTCACATTTTGCCTCAATCATCATCAAACTTTGTCAAGATGCTTGTCTAGGAAATTACTTGGATGAGTTTGAACATTGATAATTTTGGATGAATAATTAGGTCACAGGAGCTAAAAATAGAAAAATCTTGTTAACACTCTAGTAAAATCTTGTTAACACTGTACTGGCTACTTTTGTTATCCAAATATCCTGGAAATTGGTCTGCAATATTTTTTTGATGATTTCTAGGTCAAGTTTGAATATGGGTCACCTGGGGTCTAAAACTAGGTCACACCAACCAAAATAAGAATTAACCTTGTTAACTGTCTAGTGGTCACAATTTTGACACAATTGATATCAAACATGGTCAGGATGCTTGCCTAAGTCTTTGCTTTGATGAGTTTGATTGATGAGGTGAGCAAAATAGGGCCATCTTGGCCCTCTTGTTGATATATAAACTTAAAATTTGTTATTATATTACTCAATTATTTTAAGCAAACTTATAAGTGATTTGATTGAA
>NW_026863014.1:0-11451 GCF_026571515.1 Ruditapes philippinarum
TTAGGTAATCTTACTTTAATAGACAAGTAATGGAAGTAACTTCAAGCTACAATATTTCTGAATAATTATTGACCTGCTTTATATTTACTCATTTTATTTCTGGTACACTATAAATAATGCAAAATGTGTAGATTTTTTATATATAAATGGAAAAAAAATATGACTTACATTGGAGATTGAGTAAATTTGTGGCAAAATAAGATAAGTTAATAATTGTAAAAACTCCACTTTGAGTAACTCAAATAAGCACATGTACAAACAACAGGTGTTGACAAAATATTAATGAATGCCACTTAACTGGCATGTTTAAGCTCTGTATGTGGTCTATATGATATGCTCCATTGAGCATGACCTGCTAATTGTCAATTAACCAATCACCTATCACAATATACAGGAAACAGATGGCCCCAAGTGATAAACTAAATATTTGTATACAATTTACAATTATTATAAATACAGGAAATAATTATTTCATTTCTTGATTTTAATAATTAGAACAAACAGATAAACATTTAACTGTTTCATCAATCAGACAAGCTTAGTTTTAGATTTAACAAGATATGTTTGTAAAACATGTATGCCCCCTATCAGCAGCCAATTAGTCATGTGATAAGGTTATTATGCATGACTTCTGACCCAGTGATCAAACAATTAAAAAGGATTATCAAGTATCTACTGGTCATGACCTTAACCTTTGACCCCTTGACCCAAAACTCAATAGGGGTCATCTACTGGTCACGACCAATCATCATACAAAGTTTGAAGTTCCTAGGCCTAAGCGTTTTTAGTTAATTGATCAGAAACCGTTTTTACCTTCAAGGTCAATGTGACCTTGACGTTTGCCCACTTGACCCCAAAATCAATAGGTCATCTGCTGGTCATGACCAATCACCATACCAAGTTTGAAGTTCCTAGGCCTAAGGGTTCTTTAGTTATTGATCGGAAACCGTTTTAACATACAAGGTCAATGTGACCTTGACCTTTGACCCCAAAATCAATGAGGGGCATCAGCTGCTCATGACCAATCACCATGCCAAGTTTGAAGTTCCTAGGCCGAAGCGTTCTTTAGTTATTGATCAGAAACCGTTTTACTTACAATGTCAATGTGACCTTGACCTTTGACCCCTTGATCGGGTAATCTGCTGGTCATGACAAATCACCATGCCAAGTTTGAAGTTCCTAGGCCTAAGCGTTCTTAAGTTATTGATCAGAAACCGTTTTTACTTACAAGGTCAATGTGACCTTGACCTTTGACCCCTTGACCCAAAACTCAATAGGGGTCATCTGCTGGTCACGACTAATCATCATACAAAGTTTGAAGTTCCTAGGCCTAAGTTTTTAGTTAATTGATCGGAAACCGTTTTTACCTACAAGGTCAATGTGACCTTGACCTTTGACCCCTTGACCCCAAAATCAAAAGGTCATCTGCTGGTCATGACCAATCACCATACCAAGTTTGAAGTTCCTAGACCTAAGGGTTCTTAAGTTATTGATTGGAAAGCATTTTTACCTACAAGGTCAATGTGACCTTGCCCTTTGACCCCTTAACCCCAATATCAATAGGGGTCATCTGCTGGTCATGACCAATCACCATACCAAGTTTGAAGTTCCTAGGCCTAAGGGTTCTTTAGTTATTGATCGGAAACCGTTTTTACCTATGAGGTCAATGTGACCTTGACCTTTGACCCCTTGAACCCAAAATCAATAGGGGTCATCTACTGATCATGACCAATCATCATATCAAGTTTGAAGTCCCTAGGCCTAAGGATTCTTTTGTTATTGATCGGAAACCGTTTTTACCCAAGAGGTCAATGTGACCTTGACCTTTGACCCTTAACCCCAAAATCAATAGGGGTCATCTGCTGGTCATAACCAATCACCATACCAAGTTTGAAAGTTCCTAGGCCTAAAAGTTCTTTAGTTATTGATCGGAAACCGTTTTTGCTTACAAGGTCAATGTGACCTTGACCTTTGACCCCTTGACCCCAAAATCAATAGGGGTCATCTACTGATCATGACCAATCACCATACCAAGTTTGAAGTTCCTAGGCCTTAAAGTTCTTTAGTTATTGATCGGAAACTATTTTTCCTTACAAGGTCAATGTGACCTTGACCTTTGACCCTTGACCCCAAAATCAATAGGGGTCATCTACTGATCATAACCAATCACCATACCAAGTTTGAAGTTCCTAGGCCTTAAGGTTCTTTAGTTATTGATCGGAAACTGTTTTTCCTTACAAGGTCAATGTGACCTTGACCTTTGACCCCTTGACCCCAAAATCAATAGGGGTCATCTACTGATCATGAACAATCACCATACCAAGTTTGAAGTTCCTAGGCCTTAAGGTTCTTTAGTTATTGATCGGAAACCGTTTTTGCCTACAAGGTCAATGTGACCTTGACCTTTGACCCCTTGACCCCAAAATCAATAGGGGTCATCTACTGGACATGACCAATCACAATACCAAGTTTGAAGTTCCTAGGCCTAAGGGTTCTTTAGTTATCACTCGGAAACCATTTGGTCTACGGACCGACGGACCGACAGACCGACGGACCGACAAGTGCAAAGCAATATACCCCCTTTTCTTCGAAATGGGGGCATAATTATCATATTGTGTTACTGTTTCAAAGGCAATGTTTTAAGTTCAAATGAATTACAAATCCAAAATTTATATTAAATCTACTACTGTACATATTCCTTGGCCTGAAATCAATGTAATTTATTTACCCTCCCTAATGTCTACCCATAAAAATCAAAGCTATCCAAAAACTTTTAAAGCAGCATGTCTCCAGATTCATGCTTATTTTAATGAAAATTTTAAAAATGTATTTAAAATAAAAATATTGTGAAGTGAACAAAGAACATAATTAACACATTGCAAACAGCACTTGCAATCCACATAATTTACCAAACAGAGATGAAAATAAGCAAAAATAGCCCTTACTGCATTACCAACACAGTATAAATATGGTGACTTATACTGCAAAATCAGTCCTTAATCACACATAACATGTAAATTATTATTTGAATCTTTTTATTTTTCTAAAAATCCTAAATTCTTCTCAAGTTTAATTTTTTTTTGAAATATTTTAGCTCATCTGGAGGCATGCAGCTTTCGCAGCTCAATGAACTAAATTGAGACCTTTTTTATAAATCATGGAAGCAGTCTTTCAATGTGAATCATTTTGGCGTAAAAAATTTAATTGTCTTGAGTTTTTGCATGGTAAATACTAACTCAGTCAGATTTATAATATTGAAAAAGCTTTGGATCTAAATTTTGAACAGATCCTTCACAGTGCCATTATTTGAAACCCATAAGTTAACAAGAGCTGTCCGTAAGACAGCGCGCTCGACTTTTTTATTGCTTGCCAATAAAAAAAGTTTTTGCAGTAAAAGGCAATACAAGAATCTCTGTATTTTTAAAGTGAACTAGTTGTTTGATACCCTTGAATATTACAGCAATGTTTATATGACATAATTTATGGTAAAGTGAACAAGTGGATAGGAATGAATTTTTTTAGATTTTTTAAGTTTTTTAGTGCTTGCCTATAATACAAAACATTGACAGTTAAGGGCCATAATTCAAATAAAATCTTTGACAGAATTACCTTCTCCTGGACATGTTTGGGAATCATGATTGTAAACAAGTATTCCAACTTTAAAATTAATATCTCAAACAGTTCAGTCAAAAAGTGGACTGGTACTAAAAACTTAACCAAGATTCTAAGTCGATAAAAGGCCTTAATTTTTAAAACAAATCCTTGACAGAGTTACCTTCTCTTGCGTACAGATGGGGGTAATGATGTGAAATAGCATTAAAAGTTTCAAAGCAATATCTCAAAGGGTTAAGGCAATAAGTGGATTTTACCCATATTCAATGTATTTTCTAAGTCAAAAAGGGGCATAATTCTGTCAAAAACCTTGACAGAGTTATGTCCTCTTGTCTGTTGATGAAGGTCGTGATGGTAAACAAGTATGGTCAGTTTCAAAGCAATACCTCCAATGGTTTTGAAATAAAGTGAGGTGGTACAAAAAACTTAACCAAGCTCAATACACTTTCTAAGTCAAAAAAGGGCCATAATTCTGTCAAAAACCTTGACAGAGTTATGTACTCTTGTCTGTAGATGGAGGTTATGATGGTGAACAAGTATGGTAAGTTTCAAAGCCATACTTGTAATACTTCTGAAATAAAGTGGGGTGGTACGAAAAACTTAACCAAGGTGTGACGCCAACGCCGACGCCAACGCCGACGCCGGGGCGAGTAGGATAGCTCCCCTTTTCATAGAAAAGTCGAGCTAAAAAGGATTTATTCTATCATCATGCATAAACAACATTGAATTAATTTTATTGTATATAAACCACACAAACAATCAGGGAATAATTACCTGTTTTTCTTCTGCCATAAGTCAAGCAATTATGAAACATGACAGTTGATGTTTTAAAATATTTGTAGAAATTTAAGTTTTAACTATATGTCTAAAAGTAACATTGAAAAAGAATATGTATGTAAAAGTAATGTTTGGACATCATTTTGCTTGACAAAAATGGCTGAAGTAAAAGTAGCACTATCTAAACTCTTATAACAATGCTTGAATACTGGTGCCATGTGTACAGTCATATACATAATTGTGCCGCGCCATGACAAAACCAACATAATGGGTTTGTGACCAGCATGGATCCAGACCAGCCTGCGCATCCGCGGAGTCTGATCAGGATCCATGCTGTTCGCTATCAGTTTCTCTACTTGTAATAGGGTTTGTAAGCGAACAGCATGGATCCAGATCAGGCTGGCCTGGATCCATGCTGGTCGCAAACGCATTATGTTGGTTTTGTCGTGACGAGGCTCATATAATCAAAGTGTTTAGGTCAGGTTCAATATCTATATACAGTAAACCGTAGTCTCATTTGTTGTAAAATACACTGTTACAAGTCTGATACCATTATTCAAGCCATAGATTAAATCAAGTTAATCAACATGTGACTTTGACATGTCTCAAAAAAATAAATAAAACAAATAAAAGGGAGACTACTCTACCATTAGCAGGAAAAGAGTTGGAAGGATTTGGTGTGCCCTGGGAGCGCTGTGGAGAATCTCTGGCACCATCTGCAACTAGTTTGAAGAAAAGAGCGGCATCACGATGAGAACTTGACTCTAACAGGGTGAAATAAAAACCAGGAAAACACTTTCACTCTAAATGATTTTCCAAAATGAAATTACTGATTTGTTTTGGGATAAAAAACACATGAAATGAAAATTACTTTAAATAAAAGATATTTTTGAAGATTTCCCAAAGATTTATTTATTCAATATATCTAAAATTTCTATCAAAATAGTGAAATATCTATATTATTTATAATTTCATGCTGTGTGCAGGCAAAGGCAAAAGATACTGAAAAGCACCATTCTTTTTCAATAAATCTATTATTTTCACTGTAATATTTCTACTGACAAACTTCTGCTGGTGTCAGCTGCAGGCATTTGAAGCATTAGCAAGAAACAAATAATAAAGGATGCATCAGAGAGGCACACCAAGAAATGATTTTCAACAAGAAAGATAGAAAAAAGAGAGTATTAATAAAAAACAAATTCTATATATCATTTTATGGGAACCAAAATATTTCAATTGATAATGCTTTTGAAAGTATTTCAGCTTTTTTATTGTTTCACATTCATTAGGAACTAATTTACCAAAAATACATGCAGACACACACTAACTAAATCACAGTCTTCAAACTTAAAAAACTTTTCCAAATAAAGCAAATGGAAAATGAAATGTAAACCAGCCTTAACTTTAAAATCAAACAATATACAAAGAAGCAAGCCAAGTCAATTTTGATAAGAGGACAGTGAAGAGTTACTAAACATTCAGCTGGGAAAATAATCCGCTTTTGTGGGTACTTAGAAGAAAATGTTTACAGGTTTTTCTTCTATGTTTAGCTCTGGTGATCCAAGAAAAGGACCAACTGGTATTATATATATATAATTTGCAAATAAGGCAACCATAAGCAAGCTTAACAGCAAAAGTGAAATATGATCAGTAGTTTCTCAGATGGTAATCAAAACAGTATCCCAACTACCAAACTAATATGTCACATCAAACTGTCATTTTCTAGAGTTAAACATGCTGTCAAATGCTTTTTTAAGAATCCCTATGTATTAAGAAATTCTATCATGGGCACATCTGCACTTTCACATACTTAAACAAGAGGGCCATGATGGCCCTGAGGTCGCTAACCTGTATATAGGCCCCCACAACCCCCCCCCCCCACAACGTTGCAGGGCCAATTTAACCCAAGGGCTTTTATTTGCACAAACTTGGTAGACACCCATCAGAAGATGTTTCATGCTAAACATCTAAGCTCTAGCTCATTGAGCTTTTTAAAAGAAGATTTTTTTAAAGTTTTTACTATACACATATAGTTAAAAACAATGACACCCCTGGGGCCGTGCCAGGGCTTTTATTTTAACAAACTTTGTAGACACTTACTAGAAGATGTTTCATGCTAAATATCTAAACTCTTGCTATTTGGGTTTTTTCAAAGAAGATTTTAAGTTTTTGCTATACACATATAAAGAAAATCAATGACCCCCGGGGCGGGGCCAATTTTGACCCCAGGTCTTATATTTGAACAAACTTTGTAGACACTCACTAAAAGATGTTTCATGCTTAATAGCTTAACTCTAGCTATTTGGGTTTTTTCAAAGAAGATTTTTTAAGTTTTTACTATATGCATATAGGGAAAATCAATGACCCCCCGGGACGGGGCCAATTTTGACCCCAGGGCTTTTATTTGAACAAACTTGGTAGACACTTATAAGAACATGTTTCATGCTAAATATCTTAGCTCTAACTCTTTTGGTTCTTTAAAAGAAGATTTTTTAAGTTTTTACTATATGCATATAGGGAAAATCAATGACCCCCCGGGACGGGGCCAATTTTGACCCCAGGGCTTTTATTTGAACAAACTTGGTAGACACCCATTAGAACATATTTCATGCTAAATATCTTAGCTCTAGCTCTTTGGGTTCTTTAAAAGAAGATTTTTTAAGTTTTTACTATATGCATATAGGGAAAATCAATGACCCCCCGGGGCGGGGCCAATTTTGACCCCAGGGCTTTTATTTGAACAAACTTGGTAGACACTCACTAGAAGATGTTTCATGTCAAATATCTAAGCTCTAGCTCTTATGGTTTTTTAAAAGAAGATATTTAAAGTTTTTTCTTTCGGTTGCCATGGCAACCAGAGTTCTGCATGGAATTAAATTCTTTGAACAATTTTTAAAGGTGACCCCAAAGGAACATTCCTGTGAAGTTTGGATGAAATTGGCTTAGTGGTTTATGAGGAGATGTCATTTAAAGTAAAAGTTTACGGACGGACAGACGCCGGACGGATGGACGCCGGACGAAAAGCGATCACATAAGCTCACCCTGTCACTTTGTGACAGGTGAGCTAAAAAGAGAAAGAGAGAGAGAAAAATGTAAACAGTACAACAGCAAGGCAACATACAACAGTAAACACTACATGCTAGAAAGAGGGATCACTTATTTATATATAAAGATTGCAGAATAATATATTTGTTAATGTTACTATTATACATTCATGACAACTGCAATAAAGCAGAAAAACAACATAAAACAAATCATTACACTGTATCATTATGTTAATATAGCATTATAAAACTAGATACTACTTAGAAAAGCCAGAGGCAACAATTTTTCAAATTCTAACTTTAACTCACAGTTTAATTTCTTTAATGCTAAATTTGTTTTTTTCATAAATCCATGCTGATAACTAATTACCACTTTTTCTCTTTAAGACATCAGGGAAGTCATCTGGCAGTTTCATGTCCATGGCATCACCAAGCAAGAGGGACTGCAGCATTTCTGTAAGGTTGATCTGGCTTTCAGAATCCAAATCTAAGGCTGGTTGAATGAATCTATCCCGTGATTTGTCCTGAACACCACATCCCAACAGGGCTAGCAAAAGCTTTGAAATGACAGATATAAATTTAATATTGATATCTAATCAAATATGATGTGAGGAAGAAAAAAAAATATAAAAATTCACAAGTGCAGAACACAAGTTATCTAGTTTTTCCTATCTCAATTTCTAGCTAGTCTTTATTGTTATTTATTTCACAGTGTACTTACTGTTATTATTTTACAACAACAACAACAACAATATGTTATCATTGATATTTTTAAAAGGCAATATAAGGTAACACAATCTGTATAGCAAATTTCATTTTTAACAAAGACTGTTTGTTAAGGTCACATTGCTTTCTGTATAATAGTAAGTATAGATGAAAAGTATTTATATAACATACATGTAGAATTATTATTTATAATATCAATGTTATATGTCTGCAGTAAACTACATTCTGATTCTACAGACATTTCTAAAGCCATCCTACTAATTAAGAAACCCTAACCTATTAAATAATCATTAGAATCATTGCATATTTTAATGTGCATGAACACTTATAGTAAAATACATTACCGGGTACTTAAATAAACTAACCTTTCCCATTTCTAGTTCAAATACATCTCCTCTAACTTTGCCTGCCAGTATTGAGAAATCGATCATCATCTTATCATCAAATGTTTGGTGATAGCAACCTGGATATGAGATACAAAATTATTGATAAAAACAAAGCAGCTTTATGCTTGTACATGTAGATGATAACATTTTGTAAGTCTTATGTGTCAGTTTAATCAGAAAATTTGGACAGTTTAAAAACAACATTATTTCTTAAACAAGCTTTATCTATCAAGAGGCATAGCAAGTGCCAATATGCAAGTTCCCCCCCCCCTGTGAAATATAGATTCCTATTAAAACCTTCTTTATTAGGTTATATTCATTACTTTTGATTGATCAGAAAATATGACTTAACATTATAATGTATAAAACGTCTTATCAGGACTCAATTTCTTGCATAACGTGGCTTTGTCTGTCAATCAATCAATCAATTAGATAAGAGTAAAGACTTCATGATATTATCAAGTACTTTTAGTAGTCAAGGACTATAAAATGGAATATTTAGATTATAATTATGCAATAACACCTCCAGCTTACCTTCTAGGTATGTCTTGACAACAGCCAACCTCTTCTCAAAACTGGACAGGTCAACCTCTTCAGGTAATAGGTCACTGCAAAAAATATATAAATTATGTAGTCTACAAAACATTTTACACTTACTTTTTTATCTGTTATGAATCTAGTGTATGGGAGAGAAAATTTCAGGTAAAGAAATTAATTATTAACACTCTTCATAAGCTAAATTTGAAAAACTTACCAAGTGCACATAATGTCTGTAATGACTTGTACATCTCTGAGGTCTTCAAAGTTCTTTATTGACTTTACACTAAGGGCATCAAACTGTCAAAGTATAATATAAACAATATCGGTTTTATTGGCATAAGGGAAAACTATAACATACTTAAAATGAAAATCAAGCTATAATCTTACAATAAAGTTTAGCATAATGCCAAATGTTGCATGTAACCAAATGTATGATGAATACTGATAAAAGTTGTCAAAAGAATACATTAATGTTTGTTATCTATTATTTGTTTATGGATTAAAGTCAAATTCACTTTGCACACAAATAACTATTTTATTTAATAAGAAAGATTAGATAATTGCTTACTTTTTTCTTTTTAATTATTTCAATAATAGACATTAAGCAAAACTTACCCATTTCAGAAGAGAAACTTTCTTATTGAGATCCATTCTGCCTAAGACCAATGACATCAGCAGATTACTTTCAGATTTGTATCAGCTATAAAATAAAATATAAACAAAAATACTATACAAATTTGATCAAAATAGCAAAACATATGGACAACAAAAAGAAGTTAAAATATATGATATTGTTACCCTAAATAAAAATATCATTCATGGATGCCATGAATGAGTTGTAAAGTATCTAGACAGCTGGTAGCAGTGGTTAGGTATGTATAGCTACTGCTTGCCAAAATTTTTAGATATATGTGAGTCATGCAGGACTAGCCTATATGCACTGCTTTGGCTTGCCGTACGGCTACAGATTATGAATACAGATACAGAATACAGATTATGCAAAAACTTTGTGTTTCTGAAAGAAAATGTTACTGATATCATGAAAACCTTTATCATTACAGTTGGTATTTTAATGTGTTAGCTTTTGATGATTAGTAGTTTTTCCTCTGAAAATCACCTTGGAGTTAAATAATCAAATATCAAAAACTGAAAAATTATTAAATAATTTCTAAGACATGGACAAAATTAGATGTTATTATTGGTAAATATAACATGTGGGTCAATTTCCAGCAAAGTATTTAACAATTATAACTTTTAAATTACACTTGAACACGTTTAGCGGCATTGAGAATTTCAAGCTAGACCTTGAGTAGATGTGTGTGACCCACGCAAGGCTATAACTTTAGGCTAGCAATATGTCATAGTAAATAATTGTAAAAGCGACATATAAAGTTATGGAAGTCAGATCCACAGGAGCTCCTGTGGCCAGAACTTTCATAGAATAACAGAATCTACTTCATTGATCAATTCATTTATCTGTTATGTTTTGTAAGACAATCAAAAACTGAAAATAACATAATTTACAAAACTTATTACGTTCAGGTTTATGGGCAAATAGAGTTCGTGCAATTTATGCTTTACGAATAAAAACTAGACAGACCACTTCTCTGCTCTGATCTGCATCATTTGTCCTATATATATGACGTCGCGTTCTAGATATTTTGCCTTCTGGTAAGGCTATTTTTATTTTTCTGGTCCTTTCGGGATCATTGATGCCAGCACTATTGAGTGTTGAAGAATTGAGTACCGCTCAAGCCGGTGCTAGGGGTGTGACAGATGTTGCACATATGGGATATTCATCATCCTAATACAGACTCCAATCAAACTGAGTCTGCAATTCCTTGTAATTTTGGTGTGATTAATGCTTCCGAGGGATCAATTTGTTTCCAGATTTTTATACTTCACAACAGTAGGTGTCAAGTGCTGTGTAAGCAGCTGTAAAAAAAGTTCCCTCCGTACTTCACTTCAAGTGTTGTTTTTGTTATATTTTTTCCGATCCTTCGGGATCATTGATGCCAGCACTATTGTAGTGTTTGAAAAATTGAGTACCACTCAAACGGTGCTAGGGGGGCGTTAGGGGATGCTGCACATATTAAGTTATCCCGCGCATGTACAGACTCGAGCAAACCCAGTCTGCATATTCTCCCTTGTAATTTTGTTCGATTAATGGTTCCAAGGCGGTACAAAAGTTAACCCGGCCCCAAATTGGTCAACCCGGCCCCCCAAACCAATTGTTATTTCTGGTCAACCACCGGCCCCCATTTTCCATTTTGGGGCCGGTCTTGACCAAATTTTTGAGGCCGGGTTGACTTGGGGCCGGGTTGACTGTAAATTCGTTCCGAGGGATCACTTTGTTTCCAGATTTT